>NW_028242930.1:0-181562 GCF_964263255.1 Lissotriton vulgaris
GTTTTCAATGTTTTATTTTTGAACGTCAGTTCACATTTGTAGGTGGATCATCAGTGTTAGAGCTAAAATTAGCATGTTTAAAGTGATTTTCATGCTTCCAGGGGCTCGGGAAGTGAAATAAATACCATTTGGAGGCATTTAATGTTCGAGCAAAAACGGCTGATTTTCGACAAAAGAGATAACACCCCCCATTACGTCATGCTTCAGAAATGTGGAAAATGGTCCGTTTTCAAATGTTTTATTTTTGAACGTCAGTTCACATTTGTAGGTGGATCATCAGTGTTAGAGCTAAAATTAGCATGTTTAAAGTGATTTTCATGCTTCCAGGGGCTCGGGAAGTTAATTAAATACCATTTGGAGGCATTTAATGTTCGAGCAAAAACGGCTGATTTTCGACAAAAGAGATAACACCCCCCCATTACGTCATGCTTCAGAAATGTGGAAAATGGTCCGTTTTCAAATGTTTTATTTTTGAACGTCAGTTCACATTTGTAGGTGGATCATCAGTGTTAGAGCTAAAATTAGCATGTTTAAAGTGATTTTCATGCTTCCAGGGGCCCAAAACACAAGATTAATGGAATGGTTAAAAGTGCATGAAAATGGCCAATTTACTCACTCTGAGTTCTCAAAAAGGGTTTCTTCACCCCGGGAAGTGAAATAAATACCATTTGGAGGCATTTAATGTTCGAGCAAAAACGGCTGATTTTCGACAAAAGAGATAACACCCCCCCATTACGTCATGCTTCAGAAATGTGGAAAATGGTCCGTTTTCAAATGTTTTATTTTTGAACGTCAGTTCACATTTGTAGGTGGATCATCAGTGTTAGAGCTAAAATTAGCATGTTTAAAGTGATTTTCATGCTTCCAGGGGCTCGGGAAGTGAAATAAATACCATTTGGAGGCATTTAATGTTTGAGCAAAAACGGCTGATTTTCGACAAAAGAGATAACACCCCCCCATTACGTCATGCTTCAGAAATGTGGAAAATGGTCCATTTTCAAATGTTTTATTTTTGAACGTCAGTTCACATTTGTAGGTGGATCATCAGTGTTAGAGCGAAAATTAGCATGTTTAAAGTGATTTTCATGCTTCCAGGGGCTCGGGAAGTGAAATAAATACCATTTGGAGGCATTTAATGTTCGAGCAAAAACGGCTGATTTTCGACAAAAGAGATAACACCCCCCCCATTACGTCATGCTTCAGAAATGTGGAAAATGGTCCGTTTTCAAATGTTTTATTTTTGAACGTCAGTTCACATTTGTAGGTGGATCATCAGTGTTAGAGCTAAAATTAGCATGTTTAAAGTGATTTTCATGCTTCCAGGGGCCCAAAACACAAGATTTATGGAATGGTTAAAAGTGCATGAAAATGGCCAATTTACTCACTCTGAGTTCTCAAAAAGGGTTTCTTCACCCCGGGAAGTTAATTAAATACCATTTGGAGGCATTTAATGTTCGAGCAAAAACGGCTGATTTTCGACAAAAGAGATAACACCCCCCCATTACGTCATGCTTCAGAAATGTGGAAAATGGTCCGTTTTCAAATGTTTTATTTTTGAACGTCAGTTCACATTTGTAGGTGGATCATCAGTGTTAGAGCTAAAATTAGCATGTTTAAAGTGATTTTCATGCTTCCAGGGGCTCGGGAAGTTAATTAAATACCATTTGGAGGCATTTAATGTTCGAGCAAAAACGGCTGATTTTCGACAAAAGAGATAACACCCCCCCATTACGTCATGCTTCAGAAATGTGGAAAATGGTCCGTTTTCAAATGTTTTATTTTTGAACGTCAGTTCACATTTGTAGGAGGATCATCAGTGTTAGAGCTAAAATTAGCATGTTTAAAGTGATTTTCATGCTTCCAGGGGCTCGGGAAGTGAAATAAATACCATTTGGAGGCATTTAATGTTTGAGCAAAAACGGCTGATTTTCGACAAAAGAGATAACACCCCCCCATTACGTCATGCTTCAGAAATGTGGAAAATGGTCCATTTTCAAATGTTTTATTTTTGAACGTCAGTTCACATTTGTAGGTGGATCATCAGTGTTAGAGCGAAAATTAGCATGTTTAAAGTGATTTTCATGCTTCCAGGGGCTCGGGAAGTGAAATAAATACCATTTGGAGGCATTTAATGTTCGAGCAAAAACGGCTGATTTTCGACAAAAGAGATAACACCCCCCCATTACGTCATGCTTCAGAAATGTGGAAAATGGTCCGTTTTCAAATGTTTTATTTTTGAACGTCAGTTCACATTTGTAGGTGGATCATCAGTGTTAGAGCTAAAATTAGCATGTTTAAAGTGATTTTCATGCTTCCAGGGGCCCAAAACACAAGATTTATGGAATGGTTAAAAGTGCATGAAAATGGCCAATTTACTCACTCTGAGTTCTCAAAAAGGGTTTCTTCACCCCGGGAAGTTAATTAAATACCATTTGGAGGCATTTAATGTTCGAGCAAAAACGGCTGATTTTCGACAAAAGAGATAACACCCCCCCATTACGTCATGCTTCAGAAATGTGGAAAATGGTCCGTTTTCAAATGTTTTATTTTTGAACGTCAGTTCACATTTGTAGGTGGATCATCAGTGTTAGAGCTAAAATTAGCATGTTTAAAGTGATTTTCATGCTTCCAGGGGCTCGGGAAGTTAATTAAATACCATTTGGAGGCATTTAATGTTCGAGCAAAAACGGCTGATTTTCGACAAAAGAGATAACACCCCCCCATTACGTCATGCTTCAGAAATGTGGAAAATGGTCCGTTTTCAAATGTTTTATTTTTGAACGTCAGTTCACATTTGTAGGAGGATCATCAGTGTTAGAGCTAAAATTAGCATGTTTAAAGTGATTTTCATGCTTCCAGGGGCTCGGGAAGTGAAATAAATACCATTTGGAGGCATTTAATGTTCGAGCAAAAACGGCTGATTTTCGACAAAAGAGATAACACCCCCCCATTACGTCATGCTTCAGAAATGTGGAAAATGGTCCGTTTTCAAATGTTTTATTTTTGAACGTCAGTTCACATTTGTAGGTGGATCATCAGTGTTAGAGCTAAAATTAGCATGTTTAAAGTGATTTTCATGCTTCCAGGGGCCCAAAACACAAGATTTATGGAATGGTTAAAAGTGCATGAAAATGGCCAATTTACTCACTCTGAGTTCTCAAAAAGGGTTTCTTCACCCCGGGAAGTTAATTAAATACCATTTGGAGGCATTTAATGTTCGAGCAAAAACGGCTGATTTTCGACAAAAGAGATAACACCCCCCCATTAATTCATGCTTCAGAAATGTGGAAAATGGTCCGTTTTCAAATGTTTTATTTTTGAACGTCAGTTCACATTTGTAGGTGGATCATCAGTGTTAGAGCTAAAATTAGCATGTTTAAAGTGATTTTCATGCTTCCAGGGGCTCGGGAAGTTAATTAAATACCATTTGGAGGCATTTAATGTTCGAGCAAAAACGGCTGATTTTCGACAAAAGAGATAACACCCCCCATTACGTCATGCTTCAGAAATGTGGAAAATGGTCCGTTTTCAAATGTTTTATTTTTGAACGTCAGTTCACATTTGTAGGTGGATCATCAGTGTTAGAGCTAAAATTAGCATGTTTAAAGTGATTTTCATGCTTCCAGGGGCTCGGGAAGTGAAATAAATACCATTTGGAGGCATTTAATGTTCGAGCAAAAACGGCTGATTTTCGACAAAAGAGATAACACCCCCCCATTACGTCATGCTTCAGAAATGTGGAAAATGGTCCGTTTTCAAATGTTTTATTTTTGAACGTCAGTTCACATTTGTAGGTGGATCATCAGTGTTAGAGCTAAAATTAGCATGTTTAAAGTGATTTTCATGCTTCCAGGGGCCCAAAACACAAGATTTATGGAATGGTTAAAAGTGCATGAAAATGGCCAATTTACTCACTCTGAGTTCTCAAAAAGGGTTTCTTCACCCCGGGAAGTCAATTAAATACCATTTGGAGGCATTTAATGTTCGAGCAAAAACGGCTGATTTTCGACAAAAGAGATAACACCCCCCCATTACTTCATGCTTCAGAAATGTGGAAAATGGTCCGTTTTCAAATGTTTTATTTTTGAACATCAGTTCACATTTGTAGGTGGATCATCAGTGTTAGAGCTAAAATTAGCATGTTTAAAGTGATTTTCATGCTTCCAGGGGCTCGGGAAGTTAGTTAAATACCATTTGGAGGCATTTAATGTTCGAGCAAAAACGGCTGATTTTCGACAAAAGAGATAACACCCCCCCATTACGTCATGCTTCAGAAATGTGGAAAATGGTCCGTTTTCAAATGTTTTATTTTTTAACGTCAGTTCACATTTGTAGGTGGATCATCAGTGTTAGAGCTAAAATTAGCATGTTTAAAGTGATTTTCATGCTTCCAGGGGCTCGGGAAGTTAATTAAATACCATTTGGAGGCATTTAATGTTCGAGCAAAAACGGCTGATTTTCAACAAAAGAGATAACACCCCCCCATTACGTCATGCTTCAGAAATGTGGAAAATGGTCCGTTTTCAAATGTTTTATTTTTGAACGTCAGTTCACATTTGTAGGTGGATCATCAGTGTTAGAGCTAAAATTAGCATGTTTAAAGTGATTTTCATGCTTCCAGGGGCCCAAAACACAAGATTTATGGAATGGTTAAAAGTGCATGAAAATTGCCAATTTACTCACTCTGAGTTCTCAAAAAGGGTTTCTTCACCCCGGGAAGTGAAATAAATACCATTTGGAGGCATTTAATGTTCGAGCAAAAACGGCTGATTTTCGACAAAAGAGATAACACCCCCCCCATTACGTCATGCTTCAGAAATGTGGAAAATGGTCCGTTTTCAAATGTTTTATTTTTGAACGTCAGTTCACAGTTGTAGGTGGATCATCAGTGTTAGAGCTAAAATTAGCATGTTTAAAGTGATTTTCATGCTTCCAGGGGCTCGGGAAGTTAATTAAATACCATTTGGAGGCATTTAATGTTCGAGCAAAAACGGCTGATTTTCGACAAAAGAGATAACACCCCCCCCCCATTACGTCATGCTTCAGAAATGTGGAAAATGGTCCGTTTTCAAATGTTTTATTTTTGAACGTCAGTTCACATTTGTAGGTGGATCATCAGTGTTAGAGCTAAAATTAGCATGTTTAAAGTGATTTTCATGCTTCCAGGGGCTCGGGAAGTGAATTAAATACCATTTGGAGGCATTTAATGTTCGAGCAAAAACGGCTGATTTTCGACAAAAGAGATAACACCCCCCCATTACGTCATGCTTCAGAAATGTGGAAAATGATCCGTTTTCAAATGTTTTATTTTTGAACGTCAGTTCACATTTGTAGGTGGATCATCAGTGTTAGAGCTAAAATTAGCATGTTTAAAGTGATTTTCATGCTTCCAGGGGCCCAAAACACAAGATTTATGGAATGGTTAAAAGTGCATGAAAATGGCCAATTTACTCACTCTGAGTTCTCAAAAAGGGTTTCTTCACCCCGGGAAGTTAATTAAATACCATTTGGAGGCATTTAATGTTCGAGCAAAAACGGCTGATTTTCGACAAAAGAGATAACACCCCCCCATTGCGTCACGCTTCAGTGATGTGGAAAATGGTCCGTTTTCAAATGTTTTATTTTTGAACGTCAGTTCACATTTGTAGGTGGATCATCAGTGTTAGAGCTAAAATTAGCATGTTTAAAGTGATTTTCATGCTTCCAGGGGCTCGGGAAGTTAATGAAATACCATTTGGAGGCATTTAATGTTCGAGCAAAAACGGCTGATTTTCGACAAAAGAGATAACACCCCCCCATTACGTCATGCTTCAGAAATGTGGAAAATGGTCCGTTTTCAAATGTTTTATTTTTGAACGTCAGTTCACATTTGTAGGTGGATCATCAGTGTTAGAGCTAAAATTAGCATGTTTAAAGTGATTTTCATGCTTCCAGGGGCCCAAAACACAAGATTAATGGAATGGTTAAAAGTGCATGAAAATGGCCAATTTACTCACTCTGAGTTCTCAAAAAGGGTTTCTTCACCCCGGGAAGTTAATTAAATACCATTTGGAGGCATTTAATGTTTGAGCAAAAACGGCTGATTTTCGACAAAAGAGATAACATCCCCCCATTACGTCATGCTTCAGAAATGTGGAAAATGGTCCGTTTTCAAATGTTTTATTTTTGAACGTCAGTTCACATTTGTAGGTGGATCATCAGTGTTAGAGCTAAAATTAGCATGTTTAAAGTGATTTTCATGCTTCCAGGGGCCCAAAACACAAGATTTATGGAATGGTTAAAAGTGCATGAAAATGGCCAATTTACTCACTCTGAGTTCTCAAAAAGGGTTTCTTCACCCCGGGAAGTTAATTAAATACCATTTGGAGGCATTTAATGTTCGAGCAAAAACGGCTGATTTTCGACAAAAGAGATAACACCCCCCCATTACGTCATGCTTCAGAAATGTGGAAAATGGTCCGTTTTCAAATGTTTTATTTTTGAACGTCAGTTCACATTTGTAGGTGGATCATCAGTGTTAGAGCTAAAATTAGCATGTTTAAAGTGATTTTCATGCTTCCAGGGGCTCGGGAAGTTAATTAAATACCATTTGGAGGCATTTAATGTTCGAGCAAAAACGGCTGATTTTCGACAAAAGAGATAACACCCCCCCATTACGTCATGCTTCAGAAATGTGGAAAATGGTCCGTTTTCAAATGTTTTATTTTTGAACGTCAGTTCACATTTGTAGGTGGATCATCAGTGTTAGAGCTAAAATTAGCATGTTTAAAGTGATTTTCATGCTTCCAGGGGCTCGGGAAGTGAAATAAATACCATTTGGAGGCATTTAATGTTCGAGCAAAAACGGCTGATTTTCGACAAAAGAGATAACACCCCCCCATTACGTCATGCTTCAGAAATGTGGAAAATGGTCCGTTTTCAAATGTTTTATTTTTGAACGTCAGTTCACATTTGTAGGTGGATCATCAGTGTTAGAGCTAAAATTAGCATGTTTAAAGTGATTTTCATGCTTCCAGGGGCTCGGGAAGTTAATTAAATACCATTTGGAGGCATTTAATGTTCGAGCAAAAACGGCTGATTTTCGACAAAAGAGATAACACCCCCCCATTACGTCATGCTTCAGAAATGTGGAAAATGGTCAGTTTTCAAATGTTTTATTTTTGAACGTCAGTTCACATTTGTAGGTGGATCATCAGTGTTAGAGCTAAAATTAGCATGTTTAAAGTGATTTTCATGCTTCCAGGGGCCCAAAACACAAGATTAATGGAATGGTTAAAAGTGCATGAAAATGGCCAATTTACTCACTCTGAGTTCTCAAAAAGGGTTTCTTCACCCCGGGAAGTGAAATAAATACCATTTGGAGGCATTTAATGTTCGAGCAAAAACGGCTGATTTTCGACAAAAGAGATAACACCCCCCCATTACGTCATGCTTCAGAAATGTGGAAAATGGTCCGTTTTCAAATGTTTTATTTTTGAACGTCAGTTCACATTTGTAGGTGGATCATCAGTGTTAGAGCTAAAATTAGCATGTTTAAAGTGATTTTCATGCTTCCAGGGGCTCGGGAAGTGAAATAAATACCATTTGGAGGCATTTAATGTTTGAGCAAAAACGGCTGATTTTCGACAAAAGAGATAACACCCCCCCATTACGTCATGCTTCAGAAATGTGGAAAATGGTCCATTTTCAAATGTTTTATTTTTGAACGTCAGTTCACATTTGTAGGTGGATCATCAGTGTTAGAGCGAAAATTAGCATGTTTAAAGTGATTTTCATGCTTCCAGGGGCTCGGGAAGTGAAATAAATACCATTTGGAGGCATTTAATGTTCGAGCAAAAACGGCTGATTTTCGACAAAAGAGATAACACCCCCCCCATTACGTCATGCTTCAGAAATGTGGAAAATGGTCCGTTTTCAAATGTTTTATTTTTGAACGTCAGTTCACATTTGTAGGTGGATCATCAGTGTTAGAGCTAAAATTAGCATGTTTAAAGTGATTTTCATGCTTCCAGGGGCCCAAAACAAAAGATTTATGGAATGGTTAAAAGTGCATGAAAATGGCCAATTTACTCACTCTGAGTTCTCAAAAAGGGTTTCTTCACCCCGGGAAGTTAATTAAATACCATTTGGAGGCATTTAATGTTCGAGCAAAAACGGCTGATTTTCGACAAAAGAGATAACACCCCCCCATTACGTCATGCTTCAGAAATGTGGAAAATGGTCCGTTTTCAAATGTTTTATTTTTGAACGTCAGTTCACATTTGTAGGTGGATCATCAGTGTTAGAGCTAAAATTAGCATGTTTAAAGTGATTTTCATGCTTCCAGGGGCTCGGGAAGTTAATTAAATACCATTTGGAGGCATTTAATGTTCGAGCAAAAACGGCTGATTTTCGACAAAAGAGATAACACCCCCCCATTACGTCATGCTTCAGAAATGTGGAAAATGGTCCGTTTTCAAATGTTTTATTTTTGAACGTCAGTTCACATTTGTAGGAGGATCATCAGTGTTAGAGCTAAAATTAGCATGTTTAAAGTGATTTTCATGCTTCCAGGGGCTCGGGAAGTGAAATAAATACCATTTGGAGGCATTTAATGTTCGAGCAAAAACGGCTGATTTTCGACAAAAGAGATAACACCCCCCCATTACGTCATGCTTCAGAAATGTGGAAAATGGTCCGTTTTCAAATGTTTTATTTTTGAACGTCAGTTCACATTTGTAGGTGGATCATCAGTGTTAGAGCTAAAATTAGCATGTTTAAAGTGATTTTCATGCTTCCAGGGGCCCAAAACACAAGATTTATGGAATGGTTAAAAGTGCATGAAAATGGCCAATTTACTCACTCTGAGTTCTCAAAAAGGGTTTCTTCACCCCGGGAAGTTAATTAAATACCATTTGGAGGCATTTAATGTTCGAGCAAAAACGGCTGATTTTCGACAAAAGAGATAACACCCCCCCATTAATTCATGCTTCAGTAATGTGGAAAATGGTCCGTTTTCAAATGTTTTATTTTTGAACGTCAGTTCACATTTGTAGGTGGATCATCAGTGTTAGAGCTAAAATTAGCATGTTTAAAGTGATTTTCATGCTTCCAGGGGCTCGGGAAGTTAATTAAATACCATTTGGAGGCATTTAATGTTCGAGCAAAAACGGCTGATTTTCGACAAAAGAGATAACACCCCCCATTACGTCATGCTTCAGAAATGTGGAAAATGGTCCGTTTTCAAATGTTTTATTTTTGAACGTCAGTTCACATTTGTAGGTGGATCATCAGTGTTAGAGCTAAAATTAGCATGTTTAAAGTGATTTTCATGCTTCCAGGGGCTCGGGAAGTGAAATAAATACCATTTGGAGGCATTTAATGTTCGAGCAAAAACGGCTGATTTTCGACAAAAGAGATAACACCCCCCCATTACGTCATGCTTCAGAAATGTGGAAAATGGTCCGTTTTCAAATGTTTTATTTTTGAACGTCAGTTCACATTTGTAGGTGGATCATCAGTGTTAGAGCTAAAATTAGCATGTTTAAAGTGATTTTCATGCTTCCAGGGGCTCGGGAAGTTAATTAAATACCATTTGGAGGCATTTAATGTTCGAGCAAAAACGGCTGATTTTCGACAAAAGAGATAACACCCCCCCCATTACGTCATGCTTCAGAAATGTGGAAAATGGTCCGTTTTCAAATGTTTTATTTTTGAACGTCAGTTCACATTTGTAGGTGGATCATCAGTGTTAGAGCTAAAATTAGCATGTTTAAAGTGATTTTCATGCTTCCAGGGGCTAAGGAAGTGAAATAAATACCATTTGGAGGCATTTAATGTTCGAGCAAAAACGGCTGATTTTCGACAAAAGAGATAACACCCCCCCATTACGTCATGCTTCAGAAATGTGGAAAATGGTCCGTTTTCAAAAGTTTTATTTTTGAACGTCAGTTCACATTTGTAGGTGTATCATCAGTGTTAGAGCTAAAATTAGCATGTTTAAAGTGATTTTCATGCTTCCAGGGGCCCAAAACACAAGATTAATGGAATGGTTAAAAGTGCATGAAAATGGCCAATTTACTCACTCTGAGTTCTCAAAAAGGGTTTCTTCACCCCGGGAAGGGAAATAAATACCATTTGGAGGCATTTAATGTTCGAGCAAAAACGGCTGATTTTCGACAAAAGAGATAACACCCCCCCATTACGTCATGCTTCAGAAATGTGGAAAATGGTCCGTTTTCAAATGTTTTATTTTTGAACGTCAGTCCACATTTGTAGGTGGATCATCAGTGTTAGAGCTAAAATTAGCATGTTTAAAGTGATTTTCATGCTTCCAGGGGCTCGGGAAGTTAATTAAATACCATTTGGAGGCATTTAATGTTCGAGCAAAAACGGCTGATTTTCGACAAAAGAGATAACACCCCCCCATTACGTCATGCTTCAGAAATGTGGAAAATGGTCCGTTTTCAAATGTTTTATTTTTGAACGTCAGTTCACATTTGTAGGTGGATCATAAGTGTTAGAGCTAAAATTAGCATGTTTAAAGTGATTTTCATGCTTCCAGGGGCTCGGGAAGTGAAATAAATACCATTTGGAGGCATTTAATGTTCGAGCAAAAACGGCTGATTTTCGACAAAAGAGATAACACCCCCCCATTACGTCATGCTTCAGAAATGTGGAAAATGGTCCGTTTTCAAATGTTTTATTTTTGAACGTCAGTTCACATTTGTAGGTGGATCATCAGTGTTAGAGCTAAAATTAGCATGTTTAAAGTGATTTTCATGCTTCCAGGGGCCCAAAACACAAGATTTATGGAATGGTTAAAAGTGCATGAAAATGGCCAATTTACTCACTCTGAGTTCTCAAAAAGGGTTTCATCACCCCGGGAAGTTAATTAAATACCATTTGGAGGCATTTAATGTTCGAGCAAAAACGGCTGATTTTCGACAAAAGAGATAACACCCCCCCATTAATTCATGCTTCAGAAATGTGGAAAATGGGCCGTTTTCAAATGTTTTATTTTTGAACGTCAGTTCACATTTGTAGGTGGATCATCAGTGTTAGAGCTAAAATTAGCATGTTTAAAGTGATTTTCATGCTTCCAGGGGCTCGGGAAGTTAATTAAATACCATTTGGAGGCATTTAATGTTCGAGCAAAAACGGCTGATTTTCGACAAAAGAGATAACACCCCCCATTACGTCATGCTTCAGAAATGTGGAAAATGGTCCGTTTTCAAATGTTTTATTTTTGAACGTCAGTTCACATTTGTAGGTGGATCATCAGTGTTAGAGCTAAAATTAGCATGTTTAAAGTGATTTTCATGCTTCCAGGGGCTCGGGAAGTGAAATAAATACCATTTGGAGGCATTTAATGTTCGAGCAAAAACGGCTGATTTTCGACAAAAGAGATAACACCCCCCCATTACGTCATGCTTCAGAAATGTGGAAAATGGTCCGTTTTCAAATGTTTTATTTTTGAACGTCAGTTCACATTTGTAGGTGGATCATCAGTGTTAGAGCTAAAATTAGCATGTTTAAAGTGATTTTCATGCTTCCAGGGGCCCAAAACACAAGATTTATGGAATGGTTAAAAGTGCATGAAAATGGCCAATTTACTCACTCTGAGTTCTCAAAAAGGGTTTCTTCACCCCGGGAAGTCAATTAAATACCATTTGGAGGCATTTAATGTTCGAGCAAAAACGGCTGATTTTCGACAAAAGAGATAACACCCCCCCCATTACGTCATGCTTCAGAAATGTGGAAAATGGCCGTTTTCAAATGTTTTATTTTTGAACGTCAGTTCACATTTGTAGGTGGATCATCAGTGTTAGAGCTAAAATTAGCATGTTTAAAGTGATTTTCATGCTTCCAGGGGCTCGGGAAGTTAATTAAATACCATTTGGAGGCATTTAATGTTCGAGCAAAAACGGCTGATTTTCGACAAAAGAGATAACACCCCCCCCATTACGTCATGCTTCAGAAATGTGGAAAATGGTCCGTTTTCAAATGTTTTATTTTTGAACGTCAGTTCACATTTGTAGGTGGATCATCAGTGTTAGAGCTAAAATTAGCATGTTTAAAGTGATTTTCATGCTTCCAGGGGCTCGGGAAGTTAATTAAATACCATTTGGAGGCATTTAATGTTCGAGCAAAAACGGCTGATTTTCGACAAAAGAGATAACACCCCCCCATTACGTCATGCTTCAGAAATGTGGAAAATGGTCCGTTTTCAAATGTTTTATTTTTGAACGTCAGTTCACATTTGTAGGTGGATCATCAGTGTTAGAGCTAAAATTAGCATGTTTAAAGTGATTTTCATGCTTCCAGGGGCTAAGGAAGTGAAATAAATACCATTTGGAGGCATTTAATGTTCGAGCAAAAACGGCTGATTTTCGACAAAGGAGATAACACCCCCCCATTACGTCATGCTTCAGAAATGTGGAAAATGGTCCGTTTTCAAATGTTTTATTTTTGAACGTCAGTTCACATTTGTAGGTGGATCATCAGTGTTAGAGCTAAAATTAGCATGTTTAAAGTGATTTTCATGCTTCCAGGGGCTCGGGAAGTTAATTAAATACCATTTGGAGGCATTTAATGTTCGAGCAAAAACGGCTGATTTTCGACAAAAGAGATAACACCCCCCCATTACGTCATGCTTCAGAAATGTGGAAAATGGTCCGTTTTCAAATGTTTTATTTTTGAACGTCAGTTCACATTTGTAGGTGGATCATCAGTGTTAGAGCTAAAATTAGCATGTTTAAAGTGATTTTCATGCTTCCAGGGGCTCGGGAAGTGAAATAAATACCATTTGGAGGCATTTAATGTTCGAGCAAAAACGGCTGATTTTCGACAAAAGAGATAACACCCCCCCATTACGTCATGCTTCAGAAATGTGGAAAAGGGTCAGTTTTCAAATGTTTTATTTTTGAACGTCAGTTCACATTTGTAGGTGGATCATCAGTGTTAGAGCTAAAATTAGCATGTTTAAAGTGATTTTCATGCTTCCAGGGGCTCGGGAAGTTAATTAAATACCATTTGGAGGCATTTAATGTTCGAGCAAAAACGGCTGATTTTCGACAAAAGAGATAACACCCCCCCATTACGTCATGCTTCAGAAATGTGGAAAATGGTCCGTTTTCAAATGTTTTATTTTTGAACGTCAGTTCACATTTGTAGGTGGATCATCAGTGTTAGAGCTAAAATTAGCATGTTTAAAGTGATTTTCATGCTTCCAGGGGCCCAAAACACAAGATTAATGGAATGGTTAAAAGTGCATGAAAATGGCCAATTTACTCACTCTGAGTTCTCAAAAAGGGTTTCTTCACCCCGGGAAGTGAAATAAATACCATTTGGAGGCATTTAATGTTCGAGCAAAAACGGCTGATTTTCGACAAAAGAGATAACACCCCCCCATTACGTCATGCTTCAGAAATGTGGAAAATGGTCCGTTTTCAAATGTTTTATTTTTGAACGTCAGTTCACATTTGTAGGTGGATCATCAGTGTTAGAGCTAAAATTAGCATGTTTAAAGTGATTTTCATGCTTCCAGGGGCCCAAAACACAAGATTTATGGAATGGTTAAAAGTGCATGAAAATGGCCAATTTACTCACTCTGAGTTCTCAAAAAGGGTTTCTTCACCCCGGGAAGTTAATTAAATACCATTTGGAGGCATTTAATGTTCGAGCAAAAACGGCTGATTTTCGACAAAAGAGATAACACCCCCCCATTACGTCATGCTTCAGAAATGTGGAAAATGGTCCGTTTTCAAATGTTTTATTTTTGAACGTCAGTTCACATTTGTAGGTGGATCATCAGTGTTAGAGCTAAAATTAGCATGTTTAAAGTGATTTTCATGCTTCCAGGGGCCCAAAACACAAGATTTATGGAATGGTTAAAAGTGCATGAAAATGGCCAATTTACTCACTCTGAGTTCTCAAAAAGGGTTTCTTCACCCCGGGAAGTTAATTAAATACCATTTGGAGGCATTTAATGTTCGAGCAAAAACGGCTGATTTTCGACAAAAGAGATAACACCCCCCCATTACGTCATGCTTCAGAAATGTGGAAAATGGTCCGTTTTCAAATGTTTTATTTTTGAACGTCAGTTCACATTTGTAGGTGGATCATCAATGTTAGAGCTAAAATTAGCATGTTTAAAGTGATTTTCATGCTTCCAGGGGCTCGGGAAGTTAATTAAATACCATTTGGAGGCATTTAATGTTCGAGCAAAAACGGCTGATTTTCGACAAAAGAGATAACACCCCCCCATTACGTCATGCTTCAGAAATGTGGAAAATGGTCCGTTTTCAAATGTTTTATTTTTGAACGTCAGTTCACATTTGTAGGTGGATCATCAGTGTTAGAGCTAAAATTAGCATGTTTAAAGTGATTTTCATGCTTCCAGGGGCTCGGGAAGTGAAATAAATACCATTTGGAGGCATTTAATGTTCGAGCAAAAACGGCTGATTTTCGACAAAAGAGATAACACCCCCCCATTACGTCATGCTTCAGAAATGTGGAAAATGGTCCGTTTTCAAATGTTTTATTTTTGAACGTCAGTTCACATTTGTAGGTGGATCATCAGTGTTAGAGCTAAAATTAGCATGTTTAAAGTGATTTTCATGCTTCCAGGGGCCCAAAACACAAGATTTATGGAATGGTTAAAAGTGCATGAAAATGGCCAATTTACTCACTCTGAGTTCTCAAAAAGGGTTTCTTCACCCCGGGAAGTTAATTAAATACCATTTGGAGGCATTTAATGTTCGAGCAAAAACGGCTGATTTTCGACAAAAGAGATAACACCCCCCCATTACGTCATGCTTCAGAAATGTGGAAAATGGTCCGTTTTCAAATGTTTTATTTTTGAACGTCAGTTCACATTTGTAGGTAGATCATCAGTGTTAGAGCTAAAATTAGCATGTTTAAAGTGATTTTCATGCTTCCAGGGGCTCGGGAAGTTAATTAAATACCATTTGGAGGCATTTAATGTTCGAGCAAAAACGGCTGATTTTCGACAAAAGAGATAACACCCCCCCATTACGTCATGCTTCAGAAATGTGGAAAATGGTCCGTTTTCAAATGTTTTATTTTTGAACGTCAGTTCACATTTGTAGGTGGATCCTCAGTGTTAGAGCTAAAATTAGCATGTTTAAAGTGATTTTCATGCTTCCAGGGGCTCGGGAAGTTAATTAAATACCATTTGGAGGCATTTAATGTTCGAGCAAAAACGGCTGATTTTCGACAAAAGGGTTAACACCCCCCCATTACGTCATGCTTCAGAAATGTGGAAAATGGTCCGTTTTCAAATGTTTTATTTTTGAACGTCAGTTCACATTTGTAGGTGGATCATCAGTGTTAGAGCTAAAATTAGCATGTTTAAAGTGATTTTCATGCTTCCAGGGGCTCGGGAAGTGAAATAAATACCATTTGGAGGCATTTAATGTTCGAGCAAAAACGGCTGATTTTCGACAAAAGAGATAACACCCCCCCATTACGTCATGCTTCAGAAATGTGGAAAATGGTCCGTTTTCAAATGTTTTATTTTTGAACGTCAGTTCACATTTGTAGGTGGATCATCAGTGTTAGAGCTAATATTAGCATGTTTAAAGTGATTTTCATGCTTCCAGGGGCTCAGGAAGTTAATTAAATACCATTTGGAGGCATTTAATGTTCGAGCAAAAACGGCTGATTTTCGACAAAAGAGATAACACCCCCCCCATTACGTCATGCTTCAGAAATGTGGAAAATGGTCCGTTTTCAAATGTTTTATTTTTGAACGTCAGTTCACATTTGTAGGTGGATCATCAGTGTTAGAGCTAAAATTAGCATGTTTAAAGTGATTTTCATGCTTCCAGGGGCCCAAAACACAAGATTAATGGAATGGTTAAAAGTGCATGAAAATGGCCAATTTACTCACTCTGAGTTCTCAAAAAGGGTTTCTTCACCCCGGGAAGTGAAATAAATACCATTTGGAGGCATTTAATGTTCGAGCAAAAACGGCTGATTTTCGACAAAAGAGATAACACCCCCCCATTACGTCATGCTTCAGAAATGTGGAAAATGGTCCGTTTTCAAATGTTTTATTTTTGAATGTCAGTTCACATTTGTAGGTGGATCATCAGTGTTAGAGCTAAAATTAGCATGTTTAAAGTGATTTTCATGCTTCCAGGGGCCCAAAACACAAGATTTATGGAATGGTTAAAAGTGCATGAAAATGGCCAATTTACTCACTCTGAGTTCTCAAAAAGGGTTTCTTCACCCCGGGAAGTTAATTAAATACCATTTGGAGGCATTTAATGTTCGAGCAAAAACGGCTGATTTTCGACAAAAGAGATAACACCCCCCCATTACGTCATGCTTCAGAAATGTGGAAAATGGTCCGTTTTCAAATGTTTTATTTTTGAACGTCAGTTCACATTTGTAGGTGGATCATCAGTGTTAGAGCTAAAATTAGCATGTTTAAAGTGATTTTCATGCTTCCAGGGGCTCGGGAAGTTAATTAAATACCGTTTGGAGGCATTTAATGTTCGAGCAAAAACGGCTGATTTTCGACAAAAGAGATAACACCCCCCCATTACGTCATGCTTCAGAAATGTGGAAAATGGTCAGTTTTCAAATGTTTTATTTTTGAACGTCAGTTCACATTTGTAGGTGGATCATCAGTGTTAGAGCTAAAATTAGCATGTTTAAAGTGATTTTCATGCTTCCAGGGGCTCGGGAAGTGAAATAAATACCATTTGGAGGCATTTAATGTTCGAGCAAAAACGGCTGATTTTCGACAAAAGAGATAACACCCCCCCATTACGTCATGCTTCAGAAATGTGGAAAATGGTCCGTTTTCAAATGTTTTATTTTTGAACGTCAGTTCACATTTGTAGGTGGATCATCAGTGTTAGAGCTAAAATTAGCATGTTTAAAGTGATTTTCATGCTTCCAGGGGCCCAAAACACAAGATTTATGGAATGGTTAAAAGTGCATGAAAATGGCCAATTTACTCACTCTGAGTTCTCAAAAAGGGTTTCTTCACCCCGGGAAGTGAAATAAATACCATTTGGAGGCATTTAATGTTCGAGCAAAAACGGCTGATTTTCGACAAAAGAGATAACACCCCCCCATTACGTCATGCTTCAGAAATGTGGAAAATGGTCCGTTTTCAAATGTTTTATTTTTGAACGTCAGTTCACATTTGTAGGTGGATCATCAGTGTTAGAGCTAAAATTAGCATGTTTAAAGTGATTTTCATGCTTCCAGGGGCTCGGGAAGTTAATTAAATACCATTTGGAGGCATTTAATGTTCGAGCAAAAACTGCTGATTTTAGACAAAAGAGATAACACCCCCCCATTACGTCATGCTTCAGAAATGTGGAAAATGGTCCGTTTTCAAATGTTTTATTTTTGAACGTCAGTTCACATTTGTAGGTGGATCATCAGTGTTAGAGCTAAAATTAGCATGTTTAAAGTGATTTTCATGCTTCCAGGGGCTCGGGAAGTTAATTAAATACCATTTGGAGGCATTTAATGTTCGAGCAAAAACGGCTGATTTTCGACAAAAGAGATAACACCCCCCCATTACGTCATGCTTCAGAAATGTGGAAAATGGTCCGTTTTCAAATGTTTTATTTTTGAACGTCAGTTCACATTTGTAGGTGGATCATCAGTGTTAGAGCTAAAATTAGCATGTTTAAAGTGATTTTCATGCTTCCAGGGGCTCGGGAAGTTAATTAAATACCATTTGGAGGCATTTAATGTTCGAGCAAAAACGGCTGATTTTCGACAAAAGAGATAACACCCCCCCATTACGTCATGCTTCAGAAATGTGGAAAATGGTCCGTTTTCAAATGTTTTATTTTTGAACGTCAGTTCACATTTGTAGGTGGATCATCAGTGTTAGAGCTAAAATTAGCATGTTTAAAGTGATTTTCATGCTTCCAGGGGCCCAAAACACAAGATTTATGGAATGGTTAAAAGTGCATGAAAATGGCCAATTTACTCACTCTGAGTTCTCAAAAAGGGTTTCTTCACCCCGGGAAGTTAATTAAATACCATTTGGAGGCATTTAATGTTCGAGCAAAAACGGCTGATTTTCGACAAAAGAGATAACACCCCCCATTACGTCATGCTTCAGAAATGTGGAAAATGGTCCGTTTTCAAATGTTTTATTTTTGAACGTCAGTTCACATTTGTAGGTGGATCATCAGTGTTAGAGCTAAAATTAGCATGTTTAAAGTGATTTTCATGCTTCCAGGGGCCCAAAACACAAGATTTATGGAATGGTTAAAAGTGCATGAAAATGGCCAATTTACTCACTCTGAGTTCTCAAAAAGGGTTTCTTCACCCCGGGAAGTGAAATAAATACCATTTGGAGGCATTTAATGTTCGAGCAAAAACGGCTGATTTTCGACAAAAGAGATAACACCCCCCCATTACGTCATGCTTCAGAAATGTGGAAAATGGTCCGTTTTCAAATGTTTTATTTTTGAACGTCAGTTCACATTTGTAGGTGGATCATCAGTGTTAGAGCTAAAATTAGCATGTTTAAAGTGATTTTCATGCTTCCAGGGGCTCGGGAAGTTAATTAAATACCATTTGGAGGCATTTAATGTTCGAGCAAAAACGGCTGATTTTAGACAAAAGAGATAACACCCCCCCATTACGTCATGCTTCAGAAATGTGGAAAATGGTCCGTTTTCAAATGTTTTATTTTTGAACGTCAGTTCACATTTGTAGGTGGATCATCAGTGTTAGAGCTAAAATTAGCATGTTTAAAGTGATTTTCATGCTTCCAGGGGCTCGGGAAGTTAATTAAATACCATTTGGAGGCATTTAATGTTCGAGCAAAAACGGCTGATTTTCGACAAAAGAGATAACACCCCCCCCATTACGTCATGCTTCAGAAATGTGGAAAATGGTCCGTTTTCAAATGTTTTATTTTTGAACGTCAGTTCACATTTGTAGGTGGATCATCAGTGTTAGAGCTAAAATTAGCATGTTTAAAGTGATTTTCATGCTTCCAGGGGCTCGGGAAGTTAATTAAATACCATTTGGAGGCATTTAATGTTCGAGCAAAAACGGCTGATTTTCGACAAAAGAGATAACACCCCCCCATTACGTCATGCTTCAGAAATGTGGAAAATGGTCCGTTTTCAAATGTTTTATTTTTGAACGTCAGTTCACATTTGTAGGTGGATCATCAGTGTTAGAGCTAAAATTAGCATGTTTAAAGTGATTTTCATGCTTCCAGGGGCCCAAAACACAAGATTTATGGAATGGTTAAAAGTGCATGAAAATGGCCAATTTACTCACTCTGAGTTCTCAAAAAGGGTTTCTTCACCCCGGGAAGTTAATTAAATACCATTTGGAGGCATTTAATGTTCGAGCAAAAACGGCTGATTTTCGACAAAAGAGATAACACCCCCCCATTACGTCATGCTTCAGAAATGTGGAAAATGGTCCGTTTTCAAATGTTTTATTTTTGAACGTCAGTTCACATTTGTAGGTGGATCATCAGTGTTAGAGCTAAAATTAGCATGTTTAAAGTGATTTTCATGCTTCCAGGGGCTCGGGAAGTGAAATAAATACCATTTGGAGGCATTTAATGTTCGAGCAAAAACGGCTGATTTTCGACAAAAGAGATAACACCCCCCCATTACGTCATGATTCAGAAATGTGGAAAATGGTCCGTTTTCAAATGTTTTATTTTTGAACGTCAGTTCACATTTGTAGGTGGATCATCAGTGTTAGAGCTAAAATTAGCATGTTTAAAGTGATTTTCATGCTTCCAGGGGCTCGGGAAGTTAATTAAATACCATTTGGAGGCATTTAATGTTCGAGCAAAAACGGCTGATTTTCGACAAAAGAGATAACACTCCCCCATTACGTCATGCTTCAGAAATGTGGAAAATGGTCCGTTTTCAAATGTTTTATTTTTGAACGTCAGTTCACATTTGTAGGTGGATCATCAGTGTTAGAGCTAAAATTAGCATGTTTAAAGTGATTTTCATGCTTCCAGGGGCCCAAAACACAAGATTTATGGAATGGTTAAAAGTGCATGAAAATGGCCAATTTACTCACTCTGAGTTCTCAAAAAGGGTTTCTTCACCCCGGGAAGTTAATTAAATACCATTTGGAGGCATTTAATGTTCGAGCAAAAACGGCTGATTTTCGACAAAAGAGATAACACCCCCCCATTACGTCATGCTTCAGAAATGTGGAAAATGGTCCGTTTTCAAATGTTTTATTTTTGAACGTCAGTTCACATTTGTAGGTGGATCATCAGTGTTAGAGCTAAAATTAGCATGTTTAAAGTGATTTTCATGCTTCCAGGGGCCCAAAACACAAGATTTATGGAATGGTTAAAAGTGCATGAAAATGGCCAATTTACTCACTCTGAGTTCTCAAAAAGGGTTTCTTCACCCCGGGAAGTTAATTAAATACCATTTGGAGGCATTTAATGTTCGAGCAAAAACGGCTGATTTTCGACAAAAGCGATAACACCCCCCCATTACGTCATGCTTCAGAAATGTGGAAAATGGTCCGTTTTCAAATGTTTTATTTTTGAACGTCAGTTCACATTTGTAGGTGGATCCTCAGTGTTAGAGCTAAAATTAGCATGTTTAAAGTGATTTTCATGCTTCCAGGGGCTCGGGAAGTTAATTAAATACCATTTGGAGGCATTTAATGTTCGAGCAAAAACGGCTGATTTTCGACAAAAGAGATAACACCCCCCCATTACGTCATGCTTCAGAAATGTGGAAAATGGTCCGTTTTCAAATGTTTTATTTTTGAACGTCAGTTCACATTTGTAGGTGGATCATCAGTGTTAGAGCTAAAATTAGCATGTTTAAAGTGATTTTCATGCTTCCAGGGGCTCGGGAAGTTAATTAAATACCATTTGGAGGCATTTAATGTTCGAGCAAAAACGGCTGATTTTCGACAAAAGAGATAACACCCCCCCATTACGTCATGCTTCAGAAATGTGGAAAATGGTCCGTTTTCAAATGTTTTATTTTTGAACGTCAGTTCACATTTGTAGGTGGATCATCAGTGTTAGAGCTATAATTAGCATGTTTAAAGTGATTTTCATGCTTCCAGGGGCTCGGGAAGGTAATTAAATACCATTTGGAGGCATTTAATGTTCGAGCAAAAACGGCTGATTTTCGACAAAAGAGATAACACCCCCCCATTACGTCATGCTTCAGAAATGTGGAAAATGGTCCGTTTTCAAATGTTTTATTTTTGAACGTCAGTTCACATTTGTAGGTGGATCATCAGTGTTAGAGCTAAAATTAGCATGTTTAAAGTGATTTTCATGCTTCCAGGGGCCCAAAACACAAGATTTATGGAATGGTTAAAAGTGCATGAAAATGGCCAATTTACTCACTCTGACTTCTCAAAAAGGGTTTCTTCACCCCGGGAAGTTAATTAAATACCATTTGGAGGCATTTAATGTTCGAGCAAAAACGGCTGATTTTCGACAAAAGAGATAACACCCCCCCATTACGTCATGCTTCAGAAATGTGGAAAATGGTCCGTTTTCAAATGTTTTATTTTCGAACGTCAGTTCACATTTGTAGGTGGATCATCAGTGTTAGAGCTAAAATTAGCATGTTTAAAGTGATTTTCATGCTTCCAGGGGCTCGGGAAGTTAATTAAATACCATTTGGAGGCATTTAATGTTCGAGCAAAAACGGCTGATTTTGGACAAAAGAGATAACACCCCCCCCCATTACGTCATGCTTCAGAAATGTGGAAAATGGTCCGTTTTCAAATGTTTTATTTTTGAACGCCAGTTCACATTTGTAGGTGGATCATCAGTGTTAGAGCTAAAATTAGCATGTTTAAAGTGATTTTCATGCTTCCAGGGGCCCAAAACACAAGATTTATGGAATGGTTAAAAGTGCATGAAAATGGCCAATTTACTCACTCTGAGTTCTCAAAAAGGGTTTCTTCACCCCGGGAAGTTAATTAAATACCATTTGGAGGCATTTAATGTTCGAGCAAAAACGGCTGATTTTCGACAAAAGAGATAACACCCCCCCATTACGTCATGCTTCAGAAATGTGGAAAATGGTCCGTTTTCAAATGTTTTATTTTTGAACGTCAGTTCACATTTGTAGGTGGATCATCAGTGTTAGAGCTAAAATTAGCATGTTTAAAGTGATTTTCATGCTTCCAGGGGCCCAAAACACAAGATTTATGGAATGGTTAAAAGTGCATGAAAATGGCCAATTTACTCACTCTGACTTCTCAAAAAGGGTTTCTTCACCCCGGGAAGTTAATTAAATACCATTTGGAGGCATTTAATGTTCGAGCAAAAACGGCTGATTTTCGACAAAAGAGATAACACCCCCCATTACGTCATGCTTCAGAAATGTGGAAAATGGTCCGTTTTCAAATGTTTTATTTTCGAACGTCAGTTCACATTTGTAGGTGGATCATCAGTGTTAGAGCTAAAATTAGCATGTTTAAAGTGATTTTCATGCTTCCAGGGGCTCGGGAAGTTAATTAAATACCATTTGGAGGCATTTAATGTTCGAGCAAAAACGGCTGATTTTGGACAAAAGAGATAACACCCCCCCCCATTACGTCATGCTTCAGAAATGTGGAAAATGGTCCGTTTTCAAATGTTTTATTTTTGAACGCCAGTTCACATTTGTAGGTGGATCATCAGTGTTAGAGCTAAAATTAGCATGTTTAAAGTGATTTTCATGCTTCCAGGGGCCCAAAACACAAGATTTATGGAATGGTTAAAAGTGCATGAAAATGGCCAATTTACTCACTCTGAGTTCTCAAAAAGGGTTTCTTCACCCCGGGAAGTTAATTAAATACCATTTGGAGGCATTTAATGTTCGAGCAAAAACGGCTGATTTTCGACAAAAGAGATAACACCCCCCCATTACGCCATGCTTCAGAAATGTGGAAAATGGTCCGTTTTCAAATGTTTTATTTTTGAACGTCAGTTCACATTTGTAGGTGGATCATCAGTGTTAGAGCTAAAATTAGCATGTTTAAAGTGATTTTCATGCTTCCAGGGGCTCGGGAAGTTAATTAAATACCATTTGGAGGCATTTAATGTTCGAGCAAAAACGGCTGATTTTCGACAAAAGAGATAACACCCCCCCATTACGTCATGCTTCAGAAATGTGGAAAATGGTCCATTTTCAAATGTTTTATTTTTGAACGTCAGTTCACATTTGTAGGTGGATCATCAGTGTTAGAGCTAAAATTAGCATGTTTAAAGTGATTTTCATGCTTCCAGGGGCCCAAAACACAAGATTTATGGAATGGTTAAAAGTGCATGAAAATGGCCAATTTACTCACTCTGACTTCTCAAAAAGGGTTTCTTCACCCCGGGAAGTTAATTAAATACCATTTGGAGGCATTTAATGTTCGAGCAAAAACGGCTGATTTTCGACAAAAGAGATAACACCCCCCCATTACGTCATGCTTCAGAAATGTGGAAAATGGTCCGTTTTCAAATGTTTTATTTTTGAACGTCAGTTCACATTTGTAGGAAGATCATCAGTGTTAGAGCTAAAATTAGCATGTTTGAAGTGATTTTCATGCTTCCAGGGGCTCGGGAAGTTAATTAAATACCATTTGGAGGCATTTAATGTTCGAGCAAAAACGGCTGATTTTCGACAAAAGAGATAACACCCCCCCAATTACGTCATGCTTCAGAAATGTGGAAAATGGTCCGTTTTCAAATGTTTTATTTTTGAACGCCAGTTCACATTTGTAGGTGGATCATCAGTGTTAGAGCTAAAATTAGCATGTTTAAAGTGATTTTCATGCTTCCAGGGGCTCGGGAAGTTAATTAAATACCATTTGGAGGCATTTAATGTTCGAGCAAAAACGGCTGATTTTCGACAAAAGAGATAACACCCCCCCATTACGTCATGCTTCAGAAATGTGGAAAATGGTCCGTTTTCAAATGTTTTATTTTTGAACGTCAGTTCACATTTGTAGGTGGATCATCAGTGTTAGAGCTAAAATTAGCATGTTTAAAGTGATTTTCATGCTTCCAGGGGCCCAAAACACAAGATTTATGGAATGGTTAAAAGTGCATGAAAATGGCCAATTTACTCACTCTGAGTTCTCAAAAAGGGTTTCATCACCCCGGGAAGTTAATTAAATACCATTTGGAGGCATTTAATGTTCGAGCAAAAACGGCTGATTTTCGACAAAAGAGATAACACCCCCCCATTAATTCATGCTTCAGAAATGTGGAAAATGGGCCGTTTTCAAATGTTTTATTTTTGAACGTCAGTTCACATTTGTAGGTGGATCATCAGTGTTAGAGCTAAAATTAGCATGTTTAAAGTGATTTTCATGCTTCCAGGGGCTCGGGAAGTTAATTAAATACCATTTGGAGGCATTTAATGTTCGAGCAAAAACGGCTGATTTTCGACAAAAGAGATAACACCCCCCATTACGTCATGCTTCAGAAATGTGGAAAATGGTCCGTTTTCAAATGTTTTATTTTTGAACGTCAGTTCACATTTGTAGGTGGATCATCAGTGTTAGAGCTAAAATTAGCATGTTTAAAGTGATTTTCATGCTTCCAGGGGCTCGGGAAGTGAAATAAATACCATTTGGAGGCATTTAATGTTCGAGCAAAAACGGCTGATTTTCGACAAAAGAGATAACACCCCCCCATTACGTCATGCTTCAGAAATGTGGAAAATGGTCCGTTTTCAAATGTTTTATTTTTGAACGTCAGTTCACATTTGTAGGTGGATCATCAGTGTTAGAGCTAAAATTAGCATGTTTAAAGTGATTTTCATGCTTCCAGGGGCCCAAAACACAAGATTTATGGAATGGTTAAAAGTGCATGAAAATGGCCAATTTACTCACTCTGAGTTCTCAAAAAGGGTTTCTTCACCCCGGGAAGTCAATTAAATACCATTTGGAGGCATTTAATGTTCGAGCAAAAACGGCTGATTTTCGACAAAAGAGATAACACCCCCCCATTACGTCATGCTTCAGAAATGTGGAAAATGGCCGTTTTCAAATGTTTTATTTTTGAACGTCAGTTCACATTTGTAGGTGGATCATCAGTGTTAGAGCTAAAATTAGCATGTTTAAAGTGATTTTCATGCTTCCAGGGGCTCGGGAAGTTAATTAAATACCATTTGGAGGCATTTAATGTTCGAGCAAAAACGGCTGATTTTCGACAAAAGAGATAACACCCCCCCCATTACGTCATGCTTCAGAAATGTGGAAAATGGTCCGTTTTCAAATGTTTTATTTTTGAACGTCAGTTCACATTTGTAGGTGGATCATCAGTGTTAGAGCTAAAATTAGCATGTTTAAAGTGATTTTCATGCTTCCAGGGGCTCGGGAAGTTAATTAAATACCATTTGGAGGCATTTAATGTTCGAGCAAAAACGGCTGATTTTCGACAAAAGAGATAACACCCCCCCATTACGTCATGCTTCAGAAATGTGGAAAATGGTCCGTTTTCAAATGTTTTATTTTTGAACGTCAGTTCACATTTGTAGGTGGATCATCAGTGTTAGAGCTAAAATTAGCATGTTTAAAGTGATTTTCATGCTTCCAGGGGCTAAGGAAGTGAAATAAATACCATTTGGAGGCATTTAATGTTCGAGCAAAAACGGCTGATTTTCGACAAAGGAGATAACACCCCCCCATTACGTCATGCTTCAGAAATGTGGAAAATGGTCCGTTTTCAAATGTTTTATTTTTGAACGTCAGTTCACATTTGTAGGTGGATCATCAGTGTTAGAGCTAAAATTAGCATGTTTAAAGTGATTTTCATGCTTCCAGGGGCTCGGGAAGTTAATTAAATACCATTTGGAGGCATTTAATGTTCGAGCAAAAACGGCTGATTTTCGACAAAAGAGATAACACCCCCCCATTACGTCATGCTTCAGAAATGTGGAAAATGGTCCGTTTTCAAATGTTTTATTTTTGAACGTCAGTTCACATTTGTAGGTGGATCATCAGTGTTAGAGCTAAAATTAGCATGTTTAAAGTGATTTTCATGCTTCCAGGGGCTCGGGAAGTGAAATAAATACCATTTGGAGGCATTTAATGCTCGAGCAAAAACGGCTGATTTTCGACAAAAGAGATAACACCCCCCCATTACGTCATGCTTCAGAAATGTGGAAAAGGGTCAGTTTTCAAATGTTTTATTTTTGAACGTCAGTTCACATTTGTAGGTGGATCATCAGTGTTAGAGCTAAAATTAGCATGTTTAAAGTGATTTTCATGCTTCCAGGGGCTCGGGAAGTTAATTAAATACCATTTGGAGGCATTTAATGTTCGAGCAAAAACGGCTGATTTTCGACAAAAGAGATAACACCCCCCCATTACGTCATGCTTCAGAAATGTGGAAAATGGTCCGTTTTCAAATGTTTTATTTTTGAACGTCAGTTCACATTTGTAGGTGGATCATCAGTGTTAGAGCTAAAATTAGCATGTTTAAAGTGATTTTCATGCTTCCAGGGGCCCAAAACACAAGATTAATGGAATGGTTAAAAGTGCATGAAAATGGCCAATTTACTCACTCTGAGTTCTCAAAAAGGGTTTCTTCACCCCGGGAAGTGAAATAAATACCATTTGGAGGCATTTAATGTTCGAGCAAAAACGGCTGATTTTCGACAAAAGAGATAACACCCCCCCATTACGTCATGCTTCAGAAATGTGGAAAATGGTCCGTTTTCAAATGTTTTATTTTTGAACGTCAGTTCACATTTGTAGGTGGATCATCAGTGTTAGAGCTAAAATTAGCATGTTTAAAGTGATTTTCATGCTTCCAGGGGCCCAAAACACAAGATTTATGGAATGGTTAAAAGTGCATGAAAATGGCCAATTTACTCACTCTGAGTTCTCAAAAAGGGTTTCTTCACCCCGGGAAGTTAATTAAATACCATTTGGAGGCATTTAATGTTCGAGCAAAAACGGCTGATTTTCGACAAAAGAGATAACACCCCCCCATTACGTCATGCTTCAGAAATGTGGAAAATGGTCCGTTTTCAAATGTTTTATTTTTGAACGTCAGTTCACATTTGTAGGTGGATCATCAGTGTTAGAGCTAAAATTAGCATGTTTAAAGTGATTTTCATGCTTCCAGGGGCCCAAAACACAAGATTTATGGAATGGTTAAAAGTGCATGAAAATGGCCAATTTACTCACTCTGAGTTCTCAAAAAGGGTTTCTTCACCCCGGGAAGTTAATTAAATACCATTTGGAGGCATTTAATGTTCGAGCAAAAACGGCTGATTTTCGACAAAAGAGATAACACCCCCCCATTACGTCATGCTTCAGAAATGTGGAAAATGGTCCGTTTTCAAATGTTTTATTTTTGAACGTCAGTTCACATTTGTAGGTGGATCATCAGTGTTAGAGCTAAAATTAGCATGTTTAAAGTGATTTTCATGCTTCCAGGGGCTCGGGAAGTTAATTAAATACCATTTGGAGGCATTTAATGTTCGAGCAAAAACGGCTGATTTTCGACAAAAGAGATAACACCCCCCCATTACGTCATGCTTCAGAAATGTGGAAAATGGTCCGTTTTCAAATGTTTTATTTTTGAACGTCAGTTCACATTTGTAGGTGGATCATCAGTGTTAGAGCTAAAATTAGCATGTTTAAAGTGATTTTCATGCTTCCAGGGGCTCGGGAAGTGAAATAAATACCATTTGGAGGCATTTAATGTTCGAGCAAAAACGGCTGATTTTCGACAAAAGAGATAACACCCCCCCATTACGTCATGCTTCAGAAATGTGGAAAATGGTCCGTTTTCAAATGTTTTATTTTTGAACGTCAGTTCACATTTGTAGGTGGATCATCAGTGTTAGAGCTAAAATTAGCATGTTTAAAGTGATTTTCATGCTTCCAGGGGCCCAAAACACAAGATTTATGGAATGGTTAAAAGTGCATGAAAATGGCCAATTTACTCACTCTGAGTTCTCAAAAAGGGTTTCTTCACCCCGGGAAGTTAATTAAATACCATTTGGAGGCATTTAATGTTCGAGCAAAAACGGCTGATTTTCGACAAAAGAGATAACACCCCCCCATTACGTCATGCTTCAGAAATGTGGAAAATGGTCCGTTTTCAAATGTTTTATTTTTGAACGTCAGTTCACATTTGTAGGTAGATCATCAGTGTTAGAGCTAAAATTAGCATGTTTAAAGTGATTTTCATGCTTCCAGGGGCCCAAAACACAAGATTAATGGAATGGTTAAAAGTGCATGAAAATGGCCAATTTACTCACTCTGAGTTCTCAAAAAGGGTTTCTTCACCCCGGGAAGTGAAATAAATACCATTTGGAGGCATTTAATGTTCGAGCAAAAACGGCTGATTTTCGACAAAAGAGATAACACCCCCCCATTACGTCATGCTTCAGAAATGTGGAAAATGGTCCGTTTTCAAATGTTTTATTTTTGAACGTCAGTTCACATTTGTAGGTGGATCATCAGTGTTAGAGCTAATATTAGCATGTTTAAAGTGATTTTCATGCTTCCAGGGGCTCAGGAAGTTAATTAAATACCATTTGGAGGCATTTAATGTTCGAGCAAAAACGGCTGATTTTCGACAAAAGAGATAACACCCCCCCCATTACGTCATGCTTCAGAAATGTGGAAAATGGTCCGTTTTCAAATGTTTTATTTTTGAACGTCAGTTCACATTTGTAGGTGGATCATCAGTGTTAGAGCTAAAATTAGCATGTTTAAAGTGATTTTCATGCTTCCAGGGGCCCAAAACACAAGATTAATGGAATGGTTAAAAGTGCATGAAAATGGCCAATTTACTCACTCTGAGTTCTCAAAAAGGGTTTCTTCACCCCGGGAAGTGAAATAAATACCATTTGGAGGCATTTAATGTTCGAGCAAAAACGGCTGATTTTCGACAAAAGAGATAACACCCCCCCATTACGTCATGCTTCAGAAATGTGGAAAATGGTCCGTTTTCAAATGTTTTATTTTTGAACGTCAGTTCACATTTGTAGGTGGATCATCAGTGTTAGAGCTAAAATTAGCATGTTTAAAGTGATTTTCATGCTTCCAGGGGCCCAAAACACAAGATTTATGGAATGGTTAAAAGTGCATGAAAATGGCCAATTTACTCACTCTGAGTTCTCAAAAAGGGTTTCTTCACCCCGGGAAGTTAATTAAATACCATTTGGAGGCATTTAATGTTCGAGCAAAAACGGCTGATTTTCGACAAAAGAGATAACACCCCCCCATTACGTCATGCTTCAGAAATGTGGAAAATGGTCCGTTTTCAAATGTTTTATTTTTGAACGTCAGTTCACATTTGTAGGTGGATCATCAGTGTTAGAGCTAAAATTAGCATGTTTAAAGTGATTTTCATGCTTCCAGGGGCTCGGGAAGTTAATTAAATACCGTTTGGAGGCATTTAATGTTCGAGCAAAAACGGCTGATTTTCGACAAAAGAGATAACACCCCCCCATTACGTCATGCTTCAGAAATGTGGAAAATGGTCCGTTTTCAAATGTTTTATTTTTGAACGTCAGTTCACATTTGTAGGTGGATCATCAGTGTTAGAGCTAAAATTAGCATGTTTAAAGTGATTTTCATGCTTCCAGGGGCTCGGGAAGTGAAATAAATACCATTTGGAGGCATTTAATGTTCGAGCAAAAACGGCTGATTTTCGACAAAAGAGATAACACCCCCCCATTACGTCATGCTTCAGAAATGTGGAAAATGGTCCGTTTTCAAATGTTTTATTTTTGAACGTCAGTTCACATTTGTAGGTGGATCATCAGTGTTAGAGCTAAAATTAGCATGTTTAAAGTGATTTTCATGCTTCCAGGGGCCCAAAACACAAGATTTATGGAATGGTTAAAAGTGCATGAAAATGGCCAATTTACTCACTCTGAGTTCTCAAAAAGGGTTTCTTCACCCCGGGAAGTGAAATAAATACCATTTGGAGGCATTTAATGTTCGAGCAAAAACGGCTGATTTTCGACAAAAGAGATAACACCCCCCCATTACGTCATGCTTCAGAAATGTGGAAAATGGTCCGTTTTCAAATGTTTTATTTTTGAACGTCAGTTCACATTTGTAGGTGGATCATCAGTGTTAGAGCTAAAATTAGCATGTTTAAAGTGATTTTCATGCTTCCAGGGGCTCGGGAAGTTAATTAAATACCATTTGGAGGCATTTAATGTTCGAGCAAAAACTGCTGATTTTAGACAAAAGAGATAACACCCCCCCATTACGTCATGCTTCAGAAATGTGGAAAATGGTCCGTTTTCAAATGTTTTATTTTTGAACGTCAGTTCACATTTGTAGGTGGATCATCAGTGTTAGAGCTAAAATTAGCATGTTTAAAGTGATTTTCATGCTTCCAGGGGCTCGGGAAGTTAATTAAATACCATTTGGAGGCATTTAATGTTCGAGCAAAAACGGCTGATTTTCGACAAAAGAGATAACACCCCCCCATTACGTCATGCTTCAGAAATGTGGAAAATGGTCCGTTTTCAAATGTTTTATTTTTGAACGTCAGTTCACATTTGTAGGTGGATCATCAGTGTTAGAGCTAAAATTAGCATGTTTAAAGTGATTTTCATGCTTCCAGGGGCTCGGGAAGTTAATTAAATACCATTTGGAGGCATTTAATGTTCGAGCAAAAACGGCTGATTTTCGACAAAAGAGATAACACCCCCCCATTACGTCATGCTTCAGAAATGTGGAAAATGGTCCGTTTTCAAATGTTTTATTTTTGAACGTCAGTTCACATTTGTAGGTGGATCATCAGTGTTAGAGCTAAAATTAGCATGTTTAAAGTGATTTTCATGCTTCCAGGGGCCCAAAACACAAGATTTATGGAATGGTTAAAAGTGCATGAAAATGGCCAATTTACTCACTCTGAGTTCTCAAAAAGGGTTTCTTCACCCCGGGAAGTTAATTAAATACCATTTGGAGGCATTTAATGTTCGAGCAAAAACGGCTGATTTTCGACAAAAGAGATAACACCCCCCATTACGTCATGCTTCAGAAATGTGGAAAATGGTCCGTTTTCAAATGTTTTATTTTTGAACGTCAGTTCACATTTGTAGGTGGATCATCAGTGTTAGAGCTAAAATTAGCATGTTTAAAGTGATTTTCATGCTTCCAGGGGCCCAAAACACAAGATTTATGGAATGGTTAAAAGTGCATGAAAATGGCCAATTTACTCACTCTGAGTTCTCAAAAAGGGTTTCTTCACCCCGGGAAGTGAAATAAATACCATTTGGAGGCATTTAATGTTCGAGCAAAAACGGCTGATTTTCGACAAAAGAGATAACACCCCCCCATTACGTCATGCTTCAGAAATGTGGAAAATGGTCCGTTTTCAAATGTTTTATTTTTGAACGTCAGTTCACATTTGTAGGTGGATCATCAGTGTTAGAGCTAAAATTAGCATGTTTAAAGTGATTTTCATGCTTCCAGGGGCTCGGGAAGTTAATTAAATACCATTTGGAGGCATTTAATGTTCGAGCAAAAACGGCTGATTTTAGACAAAAGAGATAACACCCCCCCATTACGTCATGCTTCAGAAATGTGGAAAATGGTCCGTTTTCAAATGTTTTATTTTTGAACGTCAGTTCACATTTGTAGGTGGATCATCAGTGTTAGAGCTAAAATTAGCATGTTTAAAGTGATTTTCATGCTTCCAGGGGCTCGGGAAGTTAATTAAATACCATTTGGAGGCATTTAATGTTCGAGCAAAAACGGCTGATTTTCGACAAAAGAGATAACACCCCCCCCATTACGTCATGCTTCAGAAATGTGGAAAATGGTCCGTTTTCAAATGTTTTATTTTTGAACGTCAGTTCACATTTGTAGGTGGATCATCAGTGTTAGAGCTAAAATTAGCATGTTTAAAGTGATTTTCATGCTTCCAGGGGCTCGGGAAGTTAATTAAATACCATTTGGAGGCATTTAATGTTCGAGCAAAAACGGCTGATTTTCGACAAAAGAGATAACACCCCCCCATTACGTCATGCTTCAGAAATGTGGAAAATGGTCCGTTTTCAAATGTTTTATTTTTGAACGTCAGTTCACATTTGTAGGTGGATCATCAGTGTTAGAGCTAAAATTAGCATGTTTAAAGTGATTTTCATGCTTCCAGGGGCCCAAAACACAAGATTTATGGAATGGTTAAAAGTGCATGAAAATGGCCAATTTACTCACTCTGAGTTCTCAAAAAGGGTTTCTTCACCCCGGGAAGTTAATTAAATACCATTTGGAGGCATTTAATGTTCGAGCAAAAACGGCTGATTTTCGACAAAAGAGATAACACCCCCCCATTACGTCATGCTTCAGAAATGTGGAAAATGGTCCGTTTTCAAATGTTTTATTTTTGAACGTCAGTTCACATTTGTAGGTGGATCATCAGTGTTAGAGCTAAAATTAGCATGTTTAAAGTGATTTTCATGCTTCCAGGGGCTCGGGAAGTGAAATAAATACCATTTGGAGGCATTTAATGTTCGAGCAAAAACGGCTGATTTTCGACAAAAGAGATAACACCCCCCATTACGTCATGCTTCAGAAATGTGGAAAATGGTCCGTTTTCAAATGTTTTATTTTTGAACGTCAGTTCACATTTGTAGGTGGATCATCAGTGTTAGAGCTAAAATTAGCATGTTTAAAGTGATTTTCATGCTTCCAGGGGCTCGGGAAGTTAATTAAATACCATTTGGAGGCATTTAATGTTCGAGCAAAAACGGCTGATTTTCGACAAAAGAGATAACACCCCCCCATTACGTCATGCTTCAGAAATGTGGAAAATGGTCCGTTTTCAAATGTTTTATTTTTGAACGTCAGTTCACATTTGTAGGTGGATCATCAGTGTTAGAGCTAAAATTAGCATGTTTAAAGTGATTTTCATGCTTCCAGGGGCCCAAAACACAAGATTTATGGAATGGTTAAAAGTGCATGAAAATGGCCAATTTACTCACTCTGAGTTCTCAAAAAGGGTTTCTTCACCCCGGGAAGTTAATTAAATACCATTTGGAGGCATTTAATGTTCGAGCAAAAACGGCTGATTTTCGACAAAAGAGATAACACCCCCCCATTACGTCATGCTTCAGAAATGTGGAAAATGGTCCGTTTTCAAAAGTTTTATTTTTGAACGTCAGTTCACATTTGTAGGTGGATCATCAGTGTTAGAGCTAAAATTAGCATGTTTAAAGTGATTTTCATGCTTCCAGGGGCCCAAAACACAAGATTTATGGAATGGTTAAAAGTGCATGAAAATGGCCAATTTACTCACTCTGAGTTCTCAAAAAGGGTTTCTTCACCCCGGGAAGTTAATTAAATACCATTTGGAGGCATTTAATGTTCGAGCAAAAACGGCTGATTTTCGACAAAAGCGATAACACCCCCCCATTACGTCATGCTTCAGAAATGTGGAAAATGGTCCGTTTTCAAATGTTTTATTTTTGAACGTCAGTTCACATTTGTAGGTGGATCCTCAGTGTTAGAGCTAAAATTAGCATGTTTAAAGTGATTTTCATGCTTCCAGGGGCTCGGGAAGTTAATTAAATACCATTTGGAGGCATTTAATGTTCGAGCAAAAACGGCTGATTTTCGACAAAAGAGATAACACCCCCCCATTACGTCATGCTTCAGAAATGTGGAAAATGGTCCGTTTTCAAATGTTTTATTTTTGAACGTCAGTTCACATTTGTAGGTGGATCATCAGTGTTAGAGCTAAAATTAGCATGTTTAAAGTGATTTTCATGCTTCCAGGGGCTCGGGAAGTTAATTAAATACCATTTGGAGGCATTTAATGTTCGAGCAAAAACGGCTGATTTTCGACAAAAGAGATAACACCCCCCCATTACGTCATGCTTCAGAAATGTGGAAAATGGTCCGTTTTCAAATGTTTTATTTTTGAACGTCAGTTCACATTTGTAGGTGGATCATCAGTGTTAGAGCTATAATTAGCATGTTTAAAGTGATTTTCATGCTTCCAGGGGCTCGGGAAGGTAATTAAATACCATTTGGAGGCATTTAATGTTCGAGCAAAAACGGCTGATTTTCGACAAAAGAGATAACACCCCCCCATTACGTCATGCTTCAGAAATGTGGAAAATGGTCCGTTTTCAAATGTTTTATTTTTGAACGTCAGTTCACATTTGTAGGTGGATCATCAGTGTTAGAGCTAAAATTAGCATGTTTAAAGTGATTTTCATGCTTCCAGGGGCCCAAAACACAAGATTTATGGAATGGTTAAAAGTGCATGAAAATGGCCAATTTACTCACTCTGACTTCTCAAAAAGGGTTTCTTCACCCCGGGAAGTTAATTAAATACCATTTGGAGGCATTTAATGTTCGAGCAAAAACGGCTGATTTTCGACAAAAGAGATAACACCCCCCCATTACGTCATGCTTCAGAAATGTGGAAAATGGTCCGTTTTCAAATGTTTTATTTTCGAACGTCAGTTCACATTTGTAGGTGGATCATCAGTGTTAGAGCTAAAATTAGCATGTTTAAAGTGATTTTCATGCTTCCAGGGGCTCGGGAAGTTAATTAAATACCATTTGGAGGCATTTAATGTTCGAGCAAAAACGGCTGATTTTGGACAAAAGAGATAACACCCCCCCCATTACGTCATGCTTCAGAAATGTGGAAAATGGTCCGTTTTCAAATGTTTTATTTTTGAACGCCAGTTCACATTTGTAGGTGGATCATCAGTGTTAGAGCTAAAATTAGCATGTTTAAAGTGATTTTCATGCTTCCAGGGGCCCAAAACACAAGATTTATGGAATGGTTAAAAGTGCATGAAAATGGCCAATTTACTCACTCTGACTTCTCAAAAAGGGTTTCTTCACCCCGGGAAGTTAATTAAATACCATTTGGAGGCATTTAATGTTCGAGCAAAAACGGCTGATTTTCGACAAAAGAGATAACACCCCCCCATTACGTCATGCTTCAGAAATGTGGAAAATGGTCCGTTTTCAAATGTTTTATTTTCGAACGTCAGTTCACATTTGTAGGTGGATCATCAGTGTTAGAGCTAAAATTAGCATGTTTAAAGTGATTTTCATGCTTCCAGGGGCTCGGGAAGTTAATTAAATACCATTTGGAGGCATTTAATGTTCGAGCAAAAACGGCTGATTTTGGACAAAAGAGATAACACCCCCCCCATTACGTCATGCTTCAGAAATGTGGAAAATGGTCCGTTTTCAAATGTTTTATTTTTGAACGCCAGTTCACATTTGTAGGTGGATCATCAGTGTTAGAGCTAAAATTAGCATGTTTAAAGTGATTTTCATGCTTCCAGGGGCCCAAAACACAAGATTTATGGAATGGTTAAAAGTGCATGAAAATGGCCAATTTACTCACTCTGAGTTCTCAAAAAGGGTTTCTTCACCCCGGGAAGTTAATTAAATACCATTTGGAGGCATTTAATGTTCGAGCAAAAACGGCTGATTTTCGACAAAAGAGATAACACCCCCCCATTACGCCATGCTTCAGAAATGTGGAAAATGGTCCGTTTTCAAATGTTTTATTTTTGAACGTCAGTTCACATTTGTAGGTGGATCATCAGTGTTAGAGCTAAAATTAGCATGTTTAAAGTGATTTTCATGCTTCCAGGGGCTCGGGAAGTTAATTAAATACCATTTGGAGGCATTTAATGTTCGAGCAAAAACGGCTGATTTTCGACAAAAGAGATAACACCCCCCCATTACGTCATGCTTCAGAAATGTGGAAAATGGTCCATTTTCAAATGTTTTATTTTTGAACGTCAGTTCACATTTGTAGGTGGATCATCAGTGTTAGAGCTAAAATTAGCATGTTTAAAGTGATTTTCATGCTTCCAGGGGCCCAAAACACAAGATTTATGGAATGGTTAAAAGTGCATGAAAATGGCCAATTTACTCACTCTGACTTCTCAAAAAGGGTTTCTTCACCCCGGGAAGTTAATTAAATACCATTTGGAGGCATTTAATGTTCGAGCAAAAACGGCTGATTTTCGACAAAAGAGATAACACCCCCCCATTACGTCATGCTTCAGAAATGTGGAAAATGGTCCGTTTTCAAATGTTTTATTTTTGAACGTCAGTTCACATTTGTAGGAAGATCATCAGTGTTAGAGCTAAAATTAGCATGTTTGAAGTGATTTTCATGCTTCCAGGGGCTCGGGAAGTTAATTAAATACCATTTGGAGGCATTTAATGTTCGAGCAAAAACGGCTGATTTTCGACAAAAGAGATAACACCCCCCCAATTACGTCATGCTTCAGAAATGTGGAAAATGGTCCGTTTTCAAATGTTTTATTTTTGAACGCCAGTTCACATTTGTAGGTGGATCATCAGTGTTAGAGCTAAAATTAGCATGTTTAAAGTGATTTTCATGCTTCCAGGGGCTCGGGAAGTTAATTAAATACCATTTGGAGGCATTTAATGTTCGAGCAAAAACGGCTGATTTTCGACAAAAGAGATAACACCCCCCCATTACGTCATGCTTCAGAAATGTGGAAAATGGTCCGTTTTCAAATGTTTTATTTTTGAACGTCAGTTCACATTTGTAGGTGGATCATCAGTGTTAGAGCTAAAATTAGCATGTTTAAAGTGATTTTCATGCTTCCAGGGGCCCAAAACACAAGATTTATGGAATGGTTAAAAGTGCATGAAAATGGCCAATTTACTCACTCTGAGTTCTCAAAAAGGGTTTCTTCACCCCGGGAAGTTAATTAAATACCATTTGGAGGCATTTAATGTTCGAGCAAAAACGGCTGATTTTCGACAAAAGAGATAACACCCCCCCATTACGTCATGCTTCAGAAATGTGGAAAATGGTCCGTTTTCAAATGTTTTATTTTTGAACGTCAGTTCACATTTGTAGGTGGATCATCAGTGTTAGAGCTAAAATTAGCATGTTTAAAGTGATTTTCATGCTTCCAGGGGCTCGGGAAGTTAATTAAATACCATTTGGAGGCATTTAATGTTCGAGCAAAAACGGCTGATTTTCGACAAAAGAGATAACACCCCCCCATTACGTCATGCTTCAGAAATGTGGAAAATGGTCCGTTTTCAAATGTTTTATTTTTGAACGTCAGTTCACATTTGTAGGTGGATCATCAGTGTTAGAGCTAAAATTAGCATGTTTAAAGTGATTTTCATGCTTCCAGGGGCCCAAAACACAAGATTTATGGAATGGTTAAAAGTGCATGAAAATGGCCAATTTACTCACTCTGAGTTCTCAAAAAGGGTTTCTTCACCCCGGGAAGTTAATTAAATACCATTTGGAGGCATTTAATGTTCGAGCAAAAACGGCTGATTTTCGACAAAAGAGATAACACCCCCCCATTACGCCATGCTTCAGAAATGTGGAAAATGGTCCGTTTTCAAATGTTTTATTTTTGAACGTCAGTTCACATTTGTAGGTGGATCATCAGTGTTAGAGCTAAAATTAGCATGTTTAAAGTGATTTTCATGCTTCCAGGGGCTCGGGAAGTTAATTAAATACCATTTGGAGGCATTTAATGTTCGAGCAAAAACGGCTGATTTTCGACAAAAGAGATAACACCCCCCCATTACGTCATGCTTCAGAAATGTGGAAAATGGTCCATTTTCAAATGTTTTATTTTTGAACGTCAGTTCACATTTGTAGGTGGATCATCAGTGTTAGAGCTAAAATTAGCATGTTTAAAGTAATTTTCATGCTTCCAGGGGCCCAAAACACAAGATTTATGGAATGGTTAAAAGTGCATGAAAATGGCCAATTTACTCACTCTGAGTTCTCAAAAAGGGTTTCTTCACCCCGGGAAGTTAATTAAATACCATTTGGAGGCATTTAATGTTCGAGCAAAAACGGCTGATTTTCGACAAAAGAGATAACACCCCCCCATTACGTCATGCTTCAGAAATGTGGAAAATGGTCCGTTTTCAAATGTTTTATTTTTGAACGTCAGTTCACATTTGTAGGTGGATCATCAGTGTTAGAGCTAAAATTAGCATGTTTAAAGTGATTTTCATGCTTCCAGGGGCTCGGGAAGTTAATTAAATACCATTTGGAGGCATTTAATGTTCGAGCAAAAACGGCTGATTTTCGACAAAAGAGATAACACCCCCCCATTACGTCATGCTTCAGAAATGTGGAAAATGGTCCGTTTTCAAATGTTTCATTTTTGAACGTCAGTTCACATTTGTCGGTGTATCATCAGTGTTAGAGCTAAAATTAGCATGTTTAAAGTGATTTTCATGCTTCCAGGGGCCCAAAACACAAGATTAATGGAATGGTTAAAAGTGCATGAAAATGGCCAATTTACTCACTCTGAGTTCTCAAAAAGGGTTTCTTCACCCCGGGAAGTGAAATAAATACCATTTGGAGGCATTTAATGTTCGAGCAAAAACGGCTGATTTTCGACAAAAGAGATAACACCCCCCCCATTACGTCATGCTTCAGAAATGTGGAAAATGGTCCGTTTTCAAATGTTTTATTTTTGAACGTCAGTTCACATTTGTAGGTGGATCATCAGTGTTAGAGCTAAAATTAGCATGTTTAAAGTGATTTTCATGCTTCCAGGGGCTTGGGAAGTTAATTAAATACCATTTGGAGGCATTTAATGTTCGAGCAAAAACGGCTGATTTTCGACAAAAGAGATAACACCCCCCCATTACGTCATGCTTCAGAAATGTGGAAAATGGTCAGTTTTCAAATGTTTTATTTTTGAACGTCAGTTCACATTTGTAGGTGGATCATCAGTGTTAGAGCTAAAATTAGCATGTTTAAAGTGATTTTCATGCTTCCAGGGGCCCAAAACACAAGATTTATGGAATGGTTAAAAGTGCATGAAAATGGCCAATTTACTCACTCTGAGTTCTCAAAAAGGGTTTCTTCACCCCGGGAAGTTAATTAAATACCATTTGGAGGCATTTAATGTTCGAGCAAAAACAGCTGATTTTCGACAAAAGAGATAACATCCCCCCCATTACGTCATGCTTCAGAAATGTGGAAAATGGTCCGTTTTCAAATGTTTTATTTTTGAACGTCAGTTCACATTTGTAGGTGGATCATCAGTGTTAGAGCTAAAATTAGCATGTTTAAAGTGATTTTCATGCTTCCAGGGGCCCAAAACACAAGATTTATGGAATGGTTAAAAGTGCATGAAAATGGCCAATTTACTCACTCTGAGTTCTCAAAAAGGGTTTCTTCACCCCGGGAAGTTAATTAAATACCCTTTGGAGGCATTTAATGTTCGAGCAAAAACGGCTGATTTTCGACAAAAGAGATAACACCCCCCCATTACGTCATGCTTCAGAAATGTGGAAAATGGTCCGTTTTCAAATGTTTTATTTTTGAACGTCAGTTCACATTTGTAGGTGGATCATCAGTGTTAGAGCTAAAATTAGCATGTTTAAAGTGATTTTCATGCTTCCAGGGGCTCGGGAAGTTAATTAAATACCATTTGGAGGCATTTAATGTTCGAGCAAAAACGGCTGATTTTCGACAAAAGAGATAACACCCCCCCATTACGTCATGCTTCAGAAATGTGGAAAATGGTCCGTTTTCAAATGTTTTATTTTTGAACGTCAGTTCACATTTGTAGGTGGATCATCAGTGTTAGAGCTAAAATTAGCATGTTTAAAGTGATTTTCATGCTTCCAGGGGCTCGGGAAGTGAAATAAATACCATTTGGAGGCATTTAATGTTCGAGCAAAAACGGCTGATTTTCGACAAAAGAGATAACACCCCCCCATTACGTCATGCTTCAGAAATGTGGAAAATGGTCCGTTTTCAAATGTTTTATTTTTGAACGTCAGTTCACATTTGTAGGTGGATCATCAGTGTTAGAGCTAAAATTAGCATGTTTAAAGTGATTTTCATGCTTCCAGGGGCTCGGGAAGTGAAATAAATACCATTTGGAGGCATTTAATGTTCGAGCAAAAACGGCTGATTTTCGACAAAAGAGATAACACCCCCCCATTACGTCATGCTTCAGAAATGTGGAAAATGGTCCGTTTTCAAATGTTTTATTTTTGAACGTCAGTTCACATTTGTAGGTGGATCATCAGTGTTAGAGCTAAAATTAGCATGTTTAAAGTGATTTTCATGCTTCCAGGGGCTCGGGAAGTTAATTAAATACCATTTGGAGGCATTTAATGTTCGAGCAAAAACGGCTGATTTTCGACAAAAGAGATAACACCCCCCCATTACGTCATGCTTCAGAAATGTGGAAAATGGTCCGTTTTCAAATGTTTTATTTTTGAACGTCAGTTCACATTTGTAGGTGGATCATCAGTGTTAGAGCTAAAATTAGCATGTTTAAAGTGATTTTCATGCTTCCAGGGGCCCAAAACACAAGATTAATGGAATGGTTAAAAGTGCATGAAAATGGCCAATTTACTCACTCTGAGTTCTCAAAAAGGGTTTCTTCACCCCGGGAAGTGAAATAAATACCATTTGGAGGCATTTAATGTTCGAGCAAAAACGGCTGATTTTCGACAAAAGAGATAACACCCCCCCATTACGTCATGCTTCAGAAATGTGGAAAATGGTCCGTTTTCAAATGTTTTATTTTTGAACGTCAGTTCACATTTGTAGGTGGATCATCAGTGTTAGAGCTAAAATTAGCATGTTTAAAGTGATTTTCATGCTTCCAGGGGCCCAAAACACAAGATTTATGGAATGGTTAAAAGTGCATGAAAATGGCCAATTTACTCACTCTGAGTTCTCAAAAAGGGTTTCTTCACCCCGGGAAGTTAATTAAATACCATTCGGAGGCATTTAATGTTAGAGCAAAAACGGCTGATTTTCGACAAAAGAGATAACACCCCCCCATTACGTCATGCTTCAGAAATGTGGAAAATGGTCCGTTTTCAAATGTTTTATTTTTGAACGTCAGTTCACATTTGTAGGTGGATCATCAGTGTTAGAGCTAAAATTAGCATGTTTAAAGTGATTTTCATGCTTCCAGGGGCTCGGGAAGTTAATTAAATACCATTTGGAGGCATTTAATGTTCGAGCAAAAACGGCTGATTTTCGACAAAAGAGATAACACCCCCCCATTACGTCATGCTTCAGAAATGTGGAAAATGGTCCATTTTCAAATGTTTTATTTTTGAACGTCAGTTCACATTTGTAGGTGGATCATCAGTGTTAGAGCTAAAATTAGCATGTTTAAAGTAATTTTCATGCTTCCAGGGGCCCAAAACACAAGATTTATGGAATGGTTAAAAGTGCATGAAAATGGCCAATTTACTCACTCTGAGTTCTCAAAAAGGGTTTCTTCACCCCGGGAAGTTAATTAAATACCATTTGGAGGCATTTAATGTTCGAGCAAAAACGGCTGATTTTCGACAAAAGAGATAAGACCCCCCCATTACGTCATGCTTCAGAAATGTGGAAAATGGTCCGTTTTCAAATGTTTTATTTTTGAACGTCAGTTCACATTTGTAGGTGGATCATCAGTGTTAGAGCTAAAATTAGCATGTTTAAAGTGATTTTCATGCTTCCAGGGGCTCGGGAAGTTAATTAAATACCATTTGGAGGCATTTAATGTTCGAGCAAAAACGGCTGATTTTCGACAAAAGAGATAACACCCCCCCATTACGTCATGCTTCAGAAATGTTGAAAATGGTCCGTTTTCAAATGTTTTATTTTTGAACGTCAGTTCACATTTGTCGGTGTATCATCAGTGTTAGAGCTAAAATTAGCATGTTTAAAGTGATTTTCATGCTTCCAGGGGCCCAAAACACAAGATTAATGGAATGGTTAAAAGTGCATGAAAATGGCCAATTTACTCACTCTGAGTTCTCAAAAAGGGTTTCTTCACCCCGGGAAGTGAAATAAATACCATTTGGAGGCATTTAATGTTCGAGCAAAAACGGCTGATTTTCGACAAAAGAGATAACACCCCCCCATTACGTCATGCTTCAGAAATGTGGAAAATGGTCCGTTTTCAAATGTTTTATTTTTGAACGTCAGTTCACATTTGTAGGTGGATCATCAGTGTTAGAGCTAAAATTAGCATGTTTAAAGTGATTTTCATGCTTCCAGGGGCTTGGGAAGTTAATTAAATACCATTTGGAGGCATTTAATGTTCGAGCAAAAACGGCTGATTTTCGACAAAAGAGATAACACCCCCCCATTACGTCATGCTTCAGAAATGTGGAAAATGGTCCGTTTTCAAATGTTTTATTTTTGAACGTCAGTTCACATTTGTAGGTGGATCATCAGTGTTAGAGCTAAAATTAGCATGTTTAAAGTGATTTTCATGCTTCCAGGGGCCCAAAACACAAGATTTATGGAATGGTTAAAAGTGCATGAAAATGGCCAATTTACTCACTCTGAGTTCTCAAAAAGGGTTTCTTCACCCCGGGAAGTTAATTAAATACCATTTGGAGGCATTTAATGTTCAAGCAAAAACGGCTGATTTTCGACAAAAGAGATAACACCCCCCCATTACGTCATGCTTCAGAAATGTGGAAAATGGTCCGTTTTCAAATGTTTTATTTTTGAACGTCAGTTCACATTTGTAGGTGGATCATCAGTGTTAGAGCTAAAATTAGCATGTTTAAAGTGATTTTCATGCTTCCAGGGGCCCAAAACACAAGATTTATGGAATGGTTAAAAGTGCATGAAAATGGCCAATTTACTCACTCTGAGTTCTCAAAAAGGGTTTCTTCACCCCGGGAAGTTAATTAAATACCCTTTGGAGGCATTTAATGTTCGAGCAAAAACGGCTGATTTTCGACAAAAGAGATAACACCCCCCCATTACGTCATGCTTCAGAAATGTGGAAAATGGTCCGTTTTCAAATGTTTTATTTTTGAACGTCAGTTCACATTTGTAGGTGGATCATCAGTGTTAGAGCTAAAATTAGCATGTTTAAAGTGATTTTCATGCTTCCAGGGGCTCGGGAAGTTAATTAAATACCATTTGGAGGCATTTAATGTTCGAGCAAAAACGGCTGATTTTCGACAAAAGAGATAACACCCCCCCATTACGTCATGCTTCAGAAATGTGGAAAATGGTCCGTTTTCAAATGTTTTATTTTTGAACGTCAGTTCACATTTGTAGGTGGATCATCAGTGTTAGAGCTAAAATTAGCATGTTTAAAGTGATTTTCATGCTTCCAGGGGCTCGGGAAGTGAAATAAATACCATTTGGAGGCATTTAATGTTCGAGCAAAAACGGCTGATTTTTGACAAAAGAGATAACACCCCCCCATTACGTCATGCTTCAGAAATGTGGAAAATGGTCCGTTTTCAAATGTTTTATTTTTGAACGTCACTTCACATTTGTAGGTGGATCATCAGTGTTAGAGCTAAAATTAGCATGTTTAAAGTGATTTTCATGCTTCCAGGGGCTCGGGAAGTGAAATAAATACCATTTGGAGGCATTTAATGTTCGAGCAAAAACGGCTGATTTTCGACAAAAGAGATAACACCCCCCCATTACGTCATGCTTCAGAAATGTGGAAAATGGTCCGTTTTCAAATGTTTTATTTTTGAACGTCAGTTCACATTTGTAGGTGGATCATCAGTGTTAGAGCTAAAATTAGCATGTTTAAAGTGATTTTCATGCTTCCAGGGGCTCGGGAAGTTAATTAAATACCATTTGGAGGCATTTAATGTTCGAGCAAAAACGGCTGATTTTCGACAAAAGAGATAACACCCCCCCATTACGTCATGCTTCAGAAATGTGGAAAATGGTCCGTTTTCAAATGTTTTATTTTTGAACGTCAGTTCACATTTGTAGGTGGATCATCAGTGTTAGAGCTAAAATTAGCATGTTTAAAGTGATTTTCATGCTTCCAGGGGCCCAAAACACAAGATTTATGGAATGGTTAAAAGTGCATGAAAATGGCCAATTTACTCACTCTGAGTTCTCAAAAAGGGTTTCTTCACCCCGGGAAGTTAATTAAATACCATTTGGAGGCATTTAATGTTCGAGCAAAAACGGCTGATTTTCGACAAAAGAGATAACACCCCCCCATTACGTCATGCTTCAGAAATGTGGAAAATGGTCCGTTTTCAAATGTTTTATTTTTGAACGTCAGTTCACATTTGTAGGTGGATCATCAGTGTTAGAGCTAAAATTAGCATGTTTAAAGTGATTTTCATGCTTCCAGGGGCTCGGGAAGTGAAATAAATACCATTTGGAGGCATTTAATGTTCGAGCAAAAACGGCTGATTTTCGACAAAAGAGATAACACCCCCCCATTACGTCATGCTTCAGAAATGTGGAAAATGGTCCGTTTTCAAATGTTTTATTTTTGAACGTCAGTTCACATTTGTAGGTGGATCATCAGTGTTAGAGCTAAAATTAGCATGTTTAAAGTGATTTTCATGCTTCCAGGGGCCCAAAACACAAGATTTATGGAATGGTTAAAAGTGCATGAAAATGGCCAATTTACTCACTCTGAGTTCTCAAAAAGGGTTTCTTCACCCCGGGAAGTTAATTAAATACCATTTGGAGGCATTTAATGTTCGAGCAAAAACGGCTGATTTTCGACAAAAGAGATAACACCCCCCATTACGTCATGCTTCAGAAATGTGGAAAATGGTCCGTTTTCAAATGTTTTATTTTTGAACGTCAGTTCACATTTGTTGGTGGATCATCAGTGTTAGAGCTAAAATTAGCATGTTTAAAGTGATTTTCATGCTTCCAGGGGCTCGGGAAGTTAATTAAATACCATTTGGAGGCATTTAATGTTCGAGCAAAAACGGCTTATTTTCGACAAAAGAGATAACACCCCCCCATTACGTCATGCTTCAGAAATGAGGAAAATGGTCCGTTTTCAAATGTTTTATTTTTGAACGTCAGTTCACATTTGTAGGTGGATCATCAGTGTTAGAGCTAAAATTAGCATGTTTAAAGTGATTTTCATGCTTCCACGGCCCAAAACACAAGATTTATGGAATGGTTAAAAGTGCATGAAAATGGCCAATTTACTCACTCTGAGTTCTCAAAAAGGGTTTCTTCACCCCGGGAAGTTAAATAAATACCATTTGGAGGCATTTAATGTTCGAGCAAAAACGGCTGATTTTCGACAAAAGAGATAACACCCCCCCCATTACGTCATGCTTCAGAAATGTGGAAAATGGTCCGTTTTCAAATGTTTTATTTTTGAACGTCAGTTCACATTTGTAGGTGGATCATCAGTGTTAGAGCTAAAATTAGCATGTTTAAAGTGATTTTCATGCTTCCAGGGGCTCGGGAAGTGAAATAAATACCATTTGGAGGCATTTAATGTTCGAGCAAAAACGGCTGATTTTCGACAAAAGAGATAACACCCCCCCATTACGTCATGCTTCAGAAATGTGGAAAATGGTCCGTTTTCAAATGTTTTATTTTTGAACGTCAGTTTACATTTGTAGGTGGATCATCAGTGTTAGAGCTAAAATTAGCATGTTTAAAGTGATTTTCATGCTTCCAGGGGCTCGGGAAGTTAATTAAATACCATTTGGAGGCATTTAATGTTCGAGCAAAAACGGCTGATTTTCGACAAAAGAGATAACACCCCCCCATTACGTCATGCTTCAGAAATGTGGAAAATGGTCTGTTTTCAAATGTTTTATTTTTGAACGTCAGTTCACATTTGTAGGTGGATCATCAGTGTTAGAGCTAAAATTAGCATGTTTAAAGTGATTTTCATGCTTCCAGGGGCTCGGGAAGTTAATTAAATACCATTTGGAGGCATTTAATGTTCGAGCAAAAACGGCTGATTTTCGACCAAAGAGATAACACCCCCCCATTACGTCATGCTTCAGAAATGTGGAAAATGGTCCGTTTTCAAATGTTTTATTTTTGAACGTCAGTTCACATTTGTAGGTGGATCATCAGTGTTAGAGCTAAAATTAGCATGTTTAAAGTGATTTTCATGCTTCCAGGGGCCCAAAACACAAGATTTATGGAATGGTTAAAAGTGCATGAAAATGGCCAATTTACTCACTCTGAGTTCTCAAAAAGGGTTTCTTCACCCCGGGAAGTTAATTAAATACCATTTGGAGGCATTTAATGTTCGAGCAAAAACGGCTGATTTTCGACAAAAGAGATAACACCCCCCATTACGTCATGCTTCAGAAATGTGGAAAATGGTCCGTTTTCAAATGTTTTATTTTTGAACGTCAGTTCACATTTGTTGGTGGATCATCAGTGTTAGAGCTAAAATTAGCATGTTTAAAGTGATTTTCATGCTTCCAGGGGCTCGGGAAGTTAATTAAATACCATTTGGAGGCATTTAATGTTCGAGCAAAAACGGCTTATTTTCGACAAAAGAGATAACACCCCCCCATTACGTCATGCTTCAGAAATGAGGAAAATGGTCCGTTTTCAAATGTTTTATTTTTGAACGTCAGTTCACATTTGTAGGTGGATCATCAGTGTTAGAGCTAAAATTAGCATGTTTAAAGTGATTTTCATGCTTCCACGGCCCAAAACACAAGATTTATGGCATGGTTAAAAGTGCATGAAAATGGCCAATTTACTCACTCTGAGTTCTCAAAAAGGGTTTCTTCACCCCGGGAAGTTAAATAAATACCATTTGGAGGCATTTAATGTTCGAGCAAAAACGGCTGATTTTCGACAAAAGAGATAACACCCCCCCCATTACGTCATGCTTCAGAAATGTGGAAAATGGTCCGTTTTCAAATGTTTTATTTTTGAACGTCAGTTCACATTTGTAGGTGGATCATCAGTGTTAGAGCTAAAATTAGCATGTTTAAAGTGATTTTCATGCTTCCAGGGGCTCGGGAAGTGAAATAAATACCATTTGGAGGCATTTAATGTTCGAGCAAAAACGGCTGATTTTCGACAAAAGAGATAACACCCCCCCATTACGTCATGCTTCAGAAATGTGGAAAATGGTCCGTTTTCAAATGTTTTATTTTTGAACGTCAGTTTACATTTGTAGGTGGATCATCAGTGTTAGAGCTAAAATTAGCATGTTTAAAGTGATTTTCATGCTTCCAGGGGCTCGGGAAGTTAATTAAATACCATTTGGAGGCATTTAATGTTCGAGCAAAAACGGCTGATTTTCGACAAAAGAGATAACACCCCCCCATTACGTCATGCTTCAGAAATGTGGAAAATGGTCTGTTTTCAAATGTTTTATTTTTGAACGTCAGTTCACATTTGTAGGTGGATCATCAGTGTTAGAGCTAAAATTAGCATGTTTAAAGTGATTTTCATGCTTCCAGGGGCTCGGGAAGTTAATTAAATACCATTTGGAGGCATTTAATGTTCGAGCAAAAACGGCTGATTTTCGACCAAAGAGATAACACCCCCCCATTACGTCATGCTTCAGAAATGTGGAAAATGGTCCGTTTTCAAATGTTTTATTTTTGAACGTCAGTTCACATTTGTAGGTGGATCATCAGTGTTAGAGCTAAAATTAGCATGTTTAAAGTGATTTTCATGCTTCCAGGGGCTCGGGAAGTTAATTAAATACCATTTGGAGGCATTTAATGTTCGAGCAAAAACGGCTGATTTTCGACAAAAGAGATAACACCCCCCCATTACGTCATGCTTCAGAAATGTGGAAAATGGTCCGTTTTCAAATGTTTTATTTTTGAACGTCAGTTCACATTTGTAGGTGGATCATCAGTGTTAGAGCTAAAATTAGCATGTTTAAAGTGATTTTCATGCTTCCAGGGGCTCTGGAAGTTAATTAAATACCATTTGGAGGCATTTAATGTTCGAGCAAAAACGGCTGATTTTCGACAAAAGAGATAACACCCCCCATTCCGTCATGCTTCAGAAATGTGGAAAATGTTCCGTTTTCAAATGTTTTATTTTTGAACGTCAGTTCACATTTGTAGGTGGATCATCAGTGTTAGAGCTAAAATTAGCATGTTTAAAGTGATTTTCATGCTTCCAGGGGCCCAAAACACAAGATTTATGGAATGGTTAAAAGTGCATGAAAATGGCCAATTTACTCACTCTGAGTTCTCAAAAAGGGTTTCTTCACCCCGGGAAGTTAATTAAATACCATTTGGAGGCATTTAATGTTCGAGCAAAAACGGCTGATTTTCGACAAAAGAGATAACACCCCCCCATTACGTCATGCTTCAGAAATGTGGAAAATGGTCCGTTTTCAAATGTTTTATTTTTGAACGTCAGTTCACATTTGTAGGTGGATCATCAGTGTTAGAGCTAAAATTAGCATGTTTAAAGTGATTTTCATGCTTCCAGGGGCTCGGGAAGTGAAATAAATACCATTTGGAGGCATTTAATGTTCGAGCAAAAACGGCTGATTTTCGACAAAAGAGATAACACCCCCCCATTACGTCATGCTTCAGAAATGTGGAAAATGGTCCGTTTTCAAATGTTTTATTTTTGAACGTCAGTTCACATTTGTAGGTGGATCATCAGTGTTAGAGCTAAAATTAGCATGTTTAAAGTGATTTTCATGCTTCCAGGGGCTCGGGAAGTTAATTAAATACCATTTGGAGGCATTTAATGTTCGAGCAAAAACGGCTGATTTTCGACAAAAGAGATAACACCCCCCCATTACGTCATGCTTCAGAAATGTGGAAAATGGTCCGTTTTCAAATGTTTTATTTTTGAACGTCAGTTCACGTTTGTAGGTGGATCATCAGTGTTAGAGCTAAAATTAGCATGTTTAAAGTGATTTTCATGCTTCCAGGGGCCCAAAACACAAGATTTATGGAATGGTTAAAAGTGCATGAAAATGGCCAATTTACTCACTCTGAGTTCTCAAAAAGGGTTTCTTCACCCCGGGAAGTTAATTAAATACCATTTGGAGGCATTTAATGTTCGAGCAAAAACGGCTGATTTTCGACAAAAGAGATAACACCCCCCCATTACGTCATGCTTCAGAAATGTGGAAAATGGTCCGTTTTCAAATGTTTTATTTTTGAACGTCAGTTCACATTTGTAGGTGGATCATCAGTGTTAGAGCTAAAATTAGCATGTTTAAAGTGATTTTCATGCTTCCAGGGGCCCAAAACACAAGATTTATGGAATGGTTAAAAGTGCATGAAAATGGCCAATTTACTCACTCTGAGTTCTCAAAAAGGGTTTCTTCACCCCGGGAAGTTAATTAAATACCATTTGGAGGCATTTAATGTTCGAGCAAAAACGGCTGATTTTCGACAAAAGCGATAACACCCCCCCATTACGTCATGCTTCAGAAATGTGGAAAATGGTCCGTTTTCAAATGTTTTATTTTTGAACGTCAGTTCACATTTGTAGGTGGATCCTCAGTGTTAGAGCTAAAATTAGCATGTTTAAAGTGATTTTCATGCTTCCAGGGGCTCGGGAAGTTAATTAAATACCATTTGGAGGCATTTAATGTTCGAGCAAAAACGGCTGATTTTCGACAAAAGAGATAACACCCCCCCATTACGTCATGCTTCAGAAATGTGGAAAATGGTCCGTTTTCAAATGTTTTATTTTTGAACGTCAGTTCACATTTGTAGGTGGATCATCAGTGTTAGAGCTAAAATTAGCATGTTTAAAGTGATTTTCATGCTTCCAGGGGCTCGGGAAGTTAATTAAATACCATTTGGAGGCATTTAATGTTCGAGCAAAAACGGCTGATTTTCGACAAAAGAGATAACACCCCCCCATTACGTCATGCTTCAGAAATGTGGAAAATGGTCCGTTTTCAAATGTTTTATTTTTGAACGTCAGTTCACATTTGTAGGTGGATCATCAGTGTTAGAGCTATAATTAGCATGTTTAAAGTGATTTTCATGCTTCCAGGGGCTCGGGAAGGTAATTAAATACCATTTGGAGGCATTTAATGTTCGAGCAAAAACGGCTGATTTTCGACAAAAGAGATAACACCCCCCCATTACGTCATGCTTCAGAAATGTGGAAAATGGTCCGTTTTCAAATGTTTTATTTTTGAACGTCAGTTCACATTTGTAGGTGGATCATCAGTGTTAGAGCTAAAATTAGCATGTTTAAAGTGATTTTCATGCTTCCAGGGGCCCAAAACACAAGATTTATGGAATGGTTAAAAGTGCATGAAAATGGCCAATTTACTCACTCTGACTTCTCAAAAAGGGTTTCTTCACCCCGGGAAGTTAATTAAATACCATTTGGAGGCATTTAATGTTCGAGCAAAAACGGCTGATTTTCGACAAAAGAGATAACACCCCCCCATTACGTCATGCTTCAGAAATGTGGAAAATGGTCCGTTTTCAAATGTTTTATTTTTGAACGTCAGTTCACATTTGTAGGTGGATCATCAGTGTTAGAGCTAAAATTAGCATGTTTAAAGTGATTTTCATGCTTCCAGGGGCTCGGGAAGTTAATTAAATACCATTTGGAGGCATTTAATGTTCGAGCAAAAACGGCTGATTTTGGACAAAAGAGATAACACCCCCCCCATTACGTCATGCTTCAGAAATGTGGAAAATGGTCCGTTTTCAAATGTTTTATTTTTGAACGCCAGTTCACATTTGTAGGTGGATCATCAGTGTTAGAGCTAAAATTAGCATGTTTAAAGTGATTTTCATGCTTCCAGGGGCTCGGGAAGTTAATTAAATACCATTTGGAGGCATTTAATGTTCGAGCAAAAACGGCTGATTTTCGACAAAAGAGATAACACACCCCCATTATGTCATGCTTCAGAAATGTGGAAAATGGTCCGTTTTCAAATGTTTTATTCTTGAACGTCAGTTCACATTTGTAGGTGGATCATCAGTGTTAGAGCTAAAATTAGCATGTTTAAAGTGATTTTCATGCTTCCAGGGGCCCAAAACACAAGATTTATGGAATGGTTAAAAGTGCATGAAAATGGCCAATTTACTCACTCTGAGTTCTCAAAAAGGGTTTCTTCACCCCGGGAAGTTAATTAAATACCATTTGGAGGCATTTAATGTTCGAGCAAAAACGGCTGATTTTCGACAAAAGAGATAACACCCCCCCATTACGTCATGCTTCAGAAATGTGGAAAATGGTCCGTTTTCAAATGTTTTATTTTTGAACGTCAGTTCACATTTGTAGGTGGATCATCAGTGTTAGAGCTAAAATTAGCATGTTTAAAGTGATTTTCATGCTTCCAGGGGCTCGGGAAGTTAATTAAATACCATTTGGAGGCATTTAATGTTCGAGCAAAAACGGCTGATTTTCGACAAAAGAGATAACACCCCCCCATTACGTCATGCTTCAGAAATGTGGAAAATGGTCCATTTTCAAATGTTTTATTTTTGAACGTCAGTTCACATTTGTAGGTGGATCATCAGTGTTAGAGCTAAAATTAGCATGTTTAAAGTAATTTTCATGCTTCCAGGGGCCCAAAACACAAGATTTATGGAATGGTTAAAAGTGCATGAAAATGGCCAATTTACTCACTCTGAGTTCTCAAAAAGGGTTTATTCACCCCGGGAAGTTAATTAAATACCATTTGGAGGCATTTAATGTTCGAGCAAAAACGGCTGATTTTCGACAAAAGAGATAAGACCCCCCCATTACGTCATGCTTCAGAAATGTGGAAAATGGTCCGTTTTCAAATGTTTTATTTTTGAACGTCAGTTCACATTTGTAGGTGGATCATCAGTGTTAGAGCTACAATTAGCATGTTTAAAGTGATTTTCATGCTTCCAGGGGCTCGGGAAGTTAATTAAATACCATTTGGAGGCATTTAATGTTCGAGCAAAAACGGCTGATTTTCGACAAAAGAGATAACACCCCCCCATTACGTCATGCTTCAGAAATGTTGAAAATGGTCCGTTTTCAAATGTTTTATTTTTGAACGTCAGTTCACATTTGTCGGTGTATCATCAGTGTTAGAGCTAAAATTAGCATGTTTAAAGTGATTTTCATGCTTCCAGGGGCCCAAAACACAAGATTAATGGAATGGTTAAAAGTGCATGAAAATGGCCAATTTACTCACTCTGAGTTCTCAAAAAGGGTTTCTTCACCCCGGGAAGTGAAATAAATACCATTTGGAGGCATTTAATGTTCGAGCAAAAACGGCTGATTTTCGACAAAAGAGATAACACCCCCCCATTACGTCATGCTTCAGAAATGTGGAAAATGGTCCGTTTTCAAATGTTTTATTTTTGAACGTCAGTTCACATTTGTAGGTGGATCATCAGTGTTAGAGCTAAAATTAGCATGTTTAAAGTGATTTTCATGCTTCCAGGGGCTTGGGAAGTTAATTAAATACCATTTGGAGGCATTTAATGTTCGAGCAAAAACGGCTGATTTTCGACAAAAGAGATAACACCCCCCCATTACGTCATGCTTCAGAAATGTGGAAAATGGTCCGTTTTCAAATGTTTTATTTTTGAACGTCAGTTCACATTTGTAGGTGGATCATCAGTGTTAGAGCTAAAATTAGCATGTTTAAAGTGATTTTCATGCTTCCAGGGGCCCAAAACACAAGATTTATGGAATGGTTAAAAGTGCATGAAAATGGCCAATTTACTCACTCTGAGTTCTCAAAAAGGGTTTCTTCACCCCGGGAAGTTAATTAAATACCATTTGGAGGCATTTAATGTTCGAGCAAAAACGGCTGATTTTCGACAAAAGAGATAACACCCCCCCATTACGTCATGCTTCAGAAATGTGGAAAATGGTCCGTTTTCAAATGTTTTATTTTTGAACGTCAGTTCACATTTGTAGGTGGATCATCAGTGTTAGAGCTAAAATTAGCATGTTTAAAGTGATTTTCATGCTTCCAGGGGCCCAAAACACAAGATTTATGGAATGGTTAAAAGTGCATGAAAATGGCCAATTTACTCACTCTGAGTTCTCAAAAAGGGTTTCTTCACCCCGGGAAGTTAATTAAATACCCTTTGGAGGCATTTAATGTTCGAGCAAAAACGGCTGATTTTCGACAAAAGAGATAACACCCCCCCATTACGTCATGCTTCAGAAATGTGGAAAATGGTCCGTTTTCAAATGTTTTATTTTTGAACGTCAGTTCACATTTGTAGGTGGATCATCAGTGTTAGAGCTAAAATTAGCATGTTTAAAGTGATTTTCATGCTTCCAGGGGCTCGGGAAGTTAATTAAATACCATTTGGAGGCATTTAATGTTCGAGCAAAAACGGCTGATTTTCGACAAAAGAGATAACACCCCCCCATTACGTCATGCTTCAGAAATGTGGAAAATGGTCCGTTTTCAAATGTTTTATTTTTGAACGTCAGTTCACATTTGTAGGTGGATCATCAGTGTTAGAGCTAAAATTAGCATGTTTAAAGTGATTTTCATGCTTCCAGGGGCTCGGGAAGTGAAATAAATACCATTTGGAGGCATTTAATGTTCGAGCAAAAACGGCTGATTTTTGACAAAAGAGATAACACCCCCCCATTACGTCATGCTTCAGAAATGTGGAAAATGGTCCGTTTTCAAATGTTTTATTTTTGAACGTCACTTCACATTTGTAGGTGGATCATCAGTGTTAGAGCTAAAATTAGCATGTTTAAAGTGATTTTCATGCTTCCAGGGGCTCGGGAAGTGAAATAAATACCATTTGGAGGCATTTAATGTTCGAGCAAAAACGGCTGATTTTCGACAAAAGAGATAACACCCCCCCATTACGTCATGCTTCAGAAATGTGGAAAATGGTCTGTTTTCAAATGTTTTATTTTTGAACGTCAGTTCACATTTGTAGGTGGATCATCAGTGTTAGAGCTAAAATTAGCATGTTTAAAGTGATTTTCATGCTTCCAGGGGCTCGGGAAGTTAATTAAATACCATTTGGAGGCATTTAATGTTCGAGCAAAAACGGCTGATTTTCGACAAAAGAGATAACACCCCCCCATTACGTCATGCTTCAGAAATGTGGAAAATGGTCCGTTTTCAAATGTTTTATTTTTGAACGTCAGTTCACATTTGTAGGTGGATCATCAGTGTTAGAGCTAAAATTAGCATGTTTAAAGTGATTTTCATGCTTCCAGGGGCCCAAAACACAAGATTTATGGAATGGTTAAAAGTGCATGAAAATGGCCAATTTACTCACTCTGAGTTCTCAAAAAGGGTTTCTTCACCCCGGGAAGTTAATTAAATACCATTTGGAGGCATTTAATGTTCGAGCAAAAACGGCTGATTTTCGACAAAAGAGATAACACCCCCCCATTACGTCATGCTTCAGAAATGTGGAAAATGGTCCGTTTTCAAATGTTTTATTTTTGAACGTCAGTTCACATTTGTAGGTGGATCATCAGTGTTAGAGCTAAAATTAGCATGTTTAAAGTGATTTTCATGCTTCCAGGGGCTCGGGAAGTTAATTAAATACCATTTGGAGGCATTTAATGTTCGAGCAAAAACGGCTTATTTTCGACAAAAGAGATAACACCCCCCCATTACGTCATGCTTCAGAAATGAGGAAAATGGTCCGTTTTCAAATGTTTTATTTTTGAACGTCAGTTCACATTTGTAGGTGGATCATCAGTGTTAGAGCTAAAATTAGCATGTTTAAAGTGATTTTCATGCTTCCACGGCCCAAAACACAAGATTTATGGAATGGTTAAAAGTGCATGAAAATGGCCAATTTACTCACTCTGAGTTCTCAAAAAGGGTTTCTTCACCCCGGGAAGTTAATTAAATACCATTTGGAGGCATTTAATGTTCGAGCAAAAACGGCTGATTTTCGACAAAAGAGATAACACCCCCCCCATTACGTCATGCTTCAGAAATGTGGAAAATGGTCCGTTTTCAAATGTTTTATTTTTGAACGTCAGTTCACATTTGTAGGTGGATCATCAGTGTTAGAGCTAAAATTAGCATGTTTAAAGTGATTTTCATGCTTCCAGGGGCTCGGGAAGTGAAATAAATACCATTTGGAGGCATTTAATGTTCGAGCAAAAACGGCTGATTTTCGACAAAAGAGATAACACCCCCCCATTACGTCATGCTTCAGAAATGTGGAAAATGGTCCGTTTTCAAATGTTTTATTTTTGAACGTCAGTTTACATTTGTAGGTGGATCATCAGTGTTAGAGCTAAAATTAGCATGTTTAAAGTGATTTTCATGCTTCCAGGGGCTCGGGAAGTTAATTAAATACCATTTGGAGGCATTTAATGTTCGAGCAAAAACGGCTGATTTTCGACCAAAGAGATAACACCCCCCCCATTACGTCATGCTTCAGAAATGTGGAAAATGGTCCGTTTTCAAATGTTTTATTTTTGAACGTCAGTTCACATTTGTAGGTGGATCATCAGTGTTAGAGCTAAAATTAGCATGTTTAAAGTGATTTTCATGCTTCCAGGGGCTCGGGAAGTTAATTAAATACCATTTGGAGGCATTTAATGTTCGAGCAAAAACGGCTGATTTTCGACAAAAGAGATAACACCCCCCCATTACGTCATGCTTCAGAAATGTGGAAAATGGTCCGTTTTCAAATGTTTTATTTTTGAACGTCAGTTCACATTTGTAGGTGGATCATCAGTGTTAGAGCTAAAATTAGCATGTTTAAAGTGATTTTCATGCTTCCAGGGGCTCGGGAAGTTAATTAAATACCATTTGGAGGCATTTAATGTTCGAGCAAAAACGGCTGATTTTCGACAAAAGAGATAACACCCCCCATTCCGTCATGCTTCAGAAATGTGGAAAATGTTCCGTTTTCAAATGTTTTATTTTTGAACGTCAGTTCACATTTGTAGGTGGATCATCAGTGTTAGAGCTAAAATTAGCATGTTTAAAGTGATTTTCATGCTTCCAGGGGCCCAAAACACAAGATTTATGGAATGGTTAAAAGTGCATGAAAATGGCCAATTTACTCACTCTGAGTTCTCAAAAAGGGTTTCTTCACCCCGGGAAGTTAATTAAATACCATTTGGAGGCATTTAATGTTCGAGCAAAAACGGCTGATTTTCGACAAAAGAGATAACACCCCCCCATTACGTCATGCTTCAGAAATGTGGAAAATGGTCCGTTTTCAAATGTTTTATTTTTGAACGTCAGTTCACATTTGTAGGTGGATCATCAGTGTTAGAGCTAAAATTAGCATGTTTAAAGTGATTTTCATGCTTCCAGGGGCTCGGGAAGTGAAATAAATACCATTTGGAGGCATTTAATGTTCGAGCAAAAACGGCTGATTTTCGACAAAAGAGATAACACCCCCCCATTACGTCATGCTTCAGAAATGTGGAAAATGGTCCGTTTTCAAATGTTTTATTTTTGAACGTCAGTTCACATTTGTAGGTGGATCATCAGTGTTAGAGCTAAAATTAGCATGTTTAAAGTGATTTTCATGCTTCCAGGGGCTCGGGAAGTTAATTAAATACCATTTGGAGGCATTTAATGTTCGAGCAAAAACGGCTGATTTTCGACAAAAGAGATAACACCCCCCCATTACGTCATGCTTCAGAAATGTGGAAAATGGTCCGTTTTCAAATGTTTTATTTTTGAACGTCAGTTCACATTTGTAGGTGGATCATCAGTGTTAGAGCTAAAATTAGCATGTTTAAAGTGATTTTCATGCTTCCAGGGGCCCAAAACACAAGATTTATGGAATGGTTAAAAGTGCATGAAAATGGCCAATTTACTCACTCTGAGTTCTCAAAAAGGGTTTCTTCACCCCGGGAAGTTAATTAAATACCATTTGGAGGCATTTAATGTTCGAGCAAAAACGGCTGATTTTCGACAAAAGAGATAACACCCCCCCATTACGTCATGCTTCAGAAATGTGGAAAATGGTCCGTTTTCAAATGTTTTATTTTTGAACGTCAGTTCACATTTGTAGGTGGATCATCAGTGTTAGAGCTAAAATTAGCATGTTTAAAGTGATTTTCATGCTTCCAGGGGCCCAAAACACAAGATTTATGGAATGGTTAAAAGTGCATGAAAATGGCCAATTTACTCACTCTGAGTTCTCAAAAAGGGTTTCTTCACCCCGGGAAGTTAATTAAATACCATTTGGAGGCATTTAATGTTCGAGCAAAAACGGCTGATTTTCGACAAAAGAGATAACACCCCCCCATTACGTCATGCTTCAGAAATGTGGAAAATGGTCCATTTTCAAATGTTTTATTTTTGAACGTCAGTTCACATTTGTAGGTGGATCATCAGTGTTAGAGCTAAAATTAGCATGTTTAAAGTGATTTTCATGCTTCCAGGGGCTCGGGAAGTTAATTAAATACCATTTGGAGGCATTTAATGTTCGAGCAAAAACGGCTGATTTTCGACAAAAGAGATAACACCCCCCCATTACGTCATGCTTCAGAAATGTGGAAAATGGTCCGTTTTCAAATGTTTTATTTTTGAACGTCAGTTCACATTTGTAGGTGGATCATCAGTGTTAGATCTAAAATTAGCATGTTTAAAGTGATTTTCATGCTTCCAGGGGCCCAAAACACAAGATTTATGGAATGGTTAAAAGTGCATGAAAATGGCCAATTTACTCACTCTGAGTTCTCAAAAAGGGTTTCTTCACCCCGGGAAGTGAAATAAATACCATTTGGAGGCATTTAATGTTCGAGCAAAAACGGCTGATTTTCGACAAAAGAGATAACACTCCCCCCCCATTACGTCATGCTTCAGAAATGTGGAAAATGGTCCGTTTTCAAATATTTTATTTTTGAACGTCAGTTCACATTTGTAGGTGGATCATCAGTGTTAGAGCTAAAATTAGCATGTTTAAAGCGATTTTCATGCTTCCAGGGGCTCGGGAAGTTAATTAAATACCATTTGGAGGCATTTAATGTTCGAGCAAAAACGGCTGATTTTCGACAAAAGAGATAACACCCCCCCATTACGTCATGCTTCAGAAATGTGGAAAATGGTCCGTTTTCAAATGTTTTATTTTTGAACGTCAGTTCACATTTGTAGGTGGATCATCAGTGTTAGAGCTAAAATTAGCATGTTTAAAGTGATTTTCATGCTTCCAGGGGCCCAAAACACAAGATTAATGGAATGGTTAAAAGTGCATGAAAATGGCCAATTTACTCACTCTGAGTTCTCAAAAAGGGTTTTTTCACCCCGGGAAGTGAAAAAACATACTATTTGGAGGCATTTAATGTTCGAGCAAAAACGGCTGATTTTCGACAAAAGAGATAACACCCCCCCATTACGTCATGCTTCAGAAATGTGGAAAATGGTCCGTTTTCAAATGTTTTATTTTTGAACGTCAGTTCACATTTGTAGGTGGATCATCAGTGTTAGAGCTAAAATTAGCATGTTTAAAGTGATTTTCATGCTTCCATGGGCCCAAAACACAAGATTTATGGAATGGTTAAAAGTGCATGAAAATGGCCAATTTACTCACTCTGAGTTCTCAAAAAGGGTTTCTTCACCCCGGGAAGTTAATTAAATACCATTTGGAGGCATTTAATGTTCGAGCAAAAACGGCTGATTTTCGACAAAAGAGATAACACCCCCCCATTACGTCATGCTTCAGAAATGTGGAAAATGGTCCGTTTTCAAATGTTTTATTTTTGAACGTCAGTTCACATTTGTAGGTGGATCATCAGTGTTAGAGCTAAAATTAGCATGTTTAAAGTGATTTTCATGCTTCCAGGGGCTCGGGAAGTTAATTAAATACCATTTGGAGGCATTTAATGTTCGAGCAAAAACGGCTGATTTTCGACAAAAGAGATAACACCCCCCCATTACGTCATGCTTCAGAAATGTGGAAAATGGTCCGTTTTCAAATGTTTTATTTTTGAACGTCAGTTCACATTTGTAGGTGGATCATCAGTGTTAGAGCTAAAATTAGCATGTTTAAAGTGATTTTCATGCTTCCAGGGGCTCGGGAAGTTAATTAAATACCATTTGGAGGCATTTAATGTTCGAGCAAAAACGGCTGATTTTCGACAAAAGAGATAACACCCCCCCATTATGTCATGCTTCAGAAATGTGGAAAATGGTCCGTTTTCAAATGTTTTATTTTTGAACGTCAGTTCACATTTGTAGGTGGATCATCAGTGTTAGAGCTAAAATTAGCATGTTTAAAGTGATTTTCATGCTTCCAGGGGCTCGGGAAGTTAATTAAATACCATTTGGAGGCATTTAATGTTTGAGCAAAAACGGCTGATTTTCGACAAAAGAGATAACACCCCCCCCATTACGTCATGCTTCAGAAATGTGGAAAATGGTCCGTTTTCAAATGTTTTATTTTTGAACGTCAGTTCACATTTGTAGGTGGATCATCAGTGTTAGAGCTAAAATTAGCATGTTTAAAGTGATTTTCATGCTTCCAGGGGCCCAAAACACAAGATTAATGGAATGGTTAAAAGTGCATGAAAATGGCCAATTTACTCACTCTGAGTTCTCAAAAAGAGTTTCTTCACCCCGGGAAGTGAAATAAATACCATTTGGAGGCATTTAATGTTCGAGCAAAAACGGCTGATTTTCGACAAAAGAGATAACACCCCCCCATTACGTCATGCTTCAGAAATGTGGAAAATGGTCCGTTTTCAAATGTTTTATTTTTGAACGTCAGTTCACATTTGTAGGTGGATCATCAGTGTTAGAGCTAAAATTAGCATGTTTAAAGTGATTTTCATGCTTCCAGGGGCTCGGGAAGTTAATTAAATACCATTTGGAGGCATTTAATGTTCGAGCAAAAACGGCTGATTTTCGACAAAAGAGATAACACCCCCCCCATTACGTCATGCTTCAGAAATGTGGAAAATGGTCCGTTTTCAAATGTTTTATTTTTGAACGTCAGTTCACATTTGTAGGTGGATCATCAGTGTTAGAGCTAAAATTAGCATGTTTAAAGTGATTTTCATGCTTCCAGGGGCTCGGGAAGTTAATTAAATACCATTTGGAGGCATTTAATGTTCGAGCAAAAACGGCTGATTTTCGACAAAAGAGATAACACCCCCCCCATTACGTCATGCTTCAGAAATGTGGAAAATGGTCCGTTTTCAAATGTTTTATTTTTGAACGTCAGTTCACATTTGTAGGTGGATCATCAGTGTTAGAGCTAAAATTAGCATGTTTAAAGTGATTTTCATGCTTCCAGGGGCCCAAAACACAAGATTAATGGAATGGTTAAAAGTGCATGAAAATGGCCAATTTACTCACTCTGAGTTCTCAAAAAGAGTTTCTTCACCCCGGGAAGTGAAATAAATACCATTTGGAGGCATTTAATGTTCGAGCAAAAACGGCTGATTTTCGACAAAAGAGATAACACCCCCCCATTACGTCATGCTTCAGAAATGTGGAAAATGGTCCGTTTTCAAATGTTTTATTTTTGAACGTCAGTTCACATTTGTAGGTGGATCATCAGTGTTAGAGCTAAAATTAGCATGTTTAAAGTGATTTTCATGCTTCCAGGGGCTCGGGAAGTTAATTAAATACCATTTGGAGGCATTTAATGTTCGAGCAAAAACGGCTGATTTTCGACAAAAGAGATAACACCCCCCCCATTACGTCATGCTTCAGAAATGTGGAAAATGGTCCGTTTTCAAATGTTTTATTTTTGAACGTCAGTTCACATTTGTAGGTGGATCATCAGTGTTAGAGCTAAAATTAGCATGTTTAAAGTGATTTTCATGCTTCCAGGGGCTCGGGAAGTTAATTAAATACCATTTGGAGGCATTTAATGTTCGAGCAAAAACGGCTGATTTTCGACAAAAGAGATAACACCCCCCCCATTACGTCATGCTTCAGAAATGTGGAAAATGGTCCGTTTTCAAATGTTTTATTTTTGAACGTCAGTTCACATTTGTAGGTGGATCATCAGTGTTAGAGCTAAAATTAGCATGTTTAAAGTGATTTTCATGCTTCCAGGGGCTCGGGAAGTTAATTAAATACCATTTGGAGGCATTTAATGTTCGAGCAAAAGCGGCTGATTTTCGACAAAAGAGATAACACCCCCCCATTACGTCATGCTTCAGAAATGTGGAAAATGGTCCGTTTTCAAATGTTTTATTTTTGAACGTCAGTTCACATTTGTAGGTGGATCATCAGTGTTAGAGCTAAAATTAGCATGTTTAAAGTGATTTTCATGCTTCCAGGGGCTCGGGAAGTGAAATAAATACCATTTGGAGGCATTTAATGTTCGAGCAAAAACGGCTGATTTTCGACAAAAGAGATAACACCCCCCATTACGTCATGCTTCAGAAATGTGGAAAATGGTCCGTTTTCAAATGTTTTATTTTTGAACGTCAGTTCACATTTGTAGGTGGATCATCAGTGTTAGAGCTAAAATTAGCATGTTTAAAGTGATTTTCATGCTTCCAGGGGCTCGGGAAGTTAATTAAATACCATTTGGAGGCATTTAATGTTCGAGCAAAAACGGCTGATTTTCGACAAAAGAGATAAAACCCCCCCATTACGTCATGCTTCAGAAATGTGGAAAATGGTCCGTTTTCAAATGTTTTATTTTTGAACGTCAGTTCACATTTGTAGGTGGATCATCAGTGTTAGAGCTAAAATTAGCATGTTTAAAGTGATTTTCATGCTTCCAGGGGCTCGGGAAGTGAAATAAATACCATTTGGAGGCATTTAATGTTCGAGCAAAAACGGCTGATTTTCGACAAAAGAGATAACACCCCCCCATTACGTCATGCTTCAGAAATGTGGAAAATGGTCCGTTTTCAAATGTTTTATTTTTGAACGTCAGTTCACATTTGTAGGTGGATCATCAGTGTTAGAGCTAAAATTAGCATGTTTAAAGTGATTTTCATGCTTCCAGGGGCTCGGGAAGTTAATTAAATACCATTTGGAGGCATTTAATGTTCGAGCAAAAACGGCTGATTTTCGACAAAAGAGATAACACCCCCCCCATTACGTCATGCTTCAGAAATGTGGAAAATGGTCCGTTTTCAAATGTTTTATTTTTGAACGTCAGTTCACATTTGTAGGTGGATCATCAGTGTTAGAGCTAAAATTAGCATGTTTAAAGTGATTTTCATGCTTCCAGGGGCTCGGGAAGTTAATTAAATACCATTTGGAGGCATTTAATGTTCGAGCAAAAACGGCTGATTTTCGACAAAAGAGATAACACCCCCCCCATTACGTCATGCTTCAGAAATGTGGAAAATGGTCCGTTTTCAAATGTTTTATTTTTGAACGTCAGTTCACATTTGTAGGTGGATCATCAGTGTTAGAGCTAAAATTAGCATGTTTAAAGTGATTTTCATGCTTCCAGGGGCCCAAAACACAAGATTAATGGAATGGTTAAAAGTGCATGAAAATGGCCAATTTACTCACTCTGAGTTCTCAAAAAGAGTTTCTTCACCCCGGGAAGTGAAATAAATACCATTTGGAGGCATTTAATGTTCGAGCAAAAACGGCTGATTTTCGACAAAAGAGATAACACCCCCCCATTACGTCATGCTTCAGAAATGTGGAAAATGGTCCGTTTTCAAATGTTTTATTTTTGAACGTCAGTTCACATTTGTAGGTGGATCATCAGTGTTAGAGCTAAAATTAGCATGTTTAAAGTGATTTTCATGCTTCCAGGGGCTCGGGAAGTTAATTAAATACCATTTGGAGGCATTTAATGTTCGAGCAAAAACGGCTGATTTTCGACAAAAGAGATAACACCCCCCCCATTACGTCATGCTTCAGAAATGTGGAAAATGGTCCGTTTTCAAATGTTTTATTTTTGAACGTCAGTTCACATTTGTAGGTGGATCATCAGTGTTAGAGCTAAAATTAGCATGTTTAAAGTGATTTTCATGCTTCCAGGGGCTCGGGAAGTTAATTAAATACCATTTGGAGGCATTTAATGTTCGAGCAAAAACGGCTGATTTTCGACAAAAGAGATAACACCCCCCCCATTACGTCATGCTTCAGAAATGTGGAAAATGGTCCGTTTTCAAATGTTTTATTTTTGAACGTCAGTTCACATTTGTAGGTGGATCATCAGTGTTAGAGCTAAAATTAGCATGTTTAAAGTGATTTTCATGCTTCCAGGGGCTCGGGAAGTTAATTAAATACCATTTGGAGGCATTTAATGTTCGAGCAAAAGCGGCTGATTTTCGACAAAAGAGATAACACCCCCCCATTACGTCATGCTTCAGAAATGTGGAAAATGGTCCGTTTTCAAATGTTTTATTTTTGAACGTCAGTTCACATTTGTAGGTGGATCATCAGTGTTAGAGCTAAAATTAGCATGTTTAAAGTGATTTTCATGCTTCCAGGGGCTCGGGAAGTGAAATAAATACCATTTGGAGGCATTTAATGTTCGAGCAAAAACGGCTGATTTTCGACAAAAGAGATAACACCCCCCATTACGTCATGCTTCAGAAATGTGGAAAATGGTCCGTTTTCAAATGTTTTATTTTTGAACGTCAGTTCACATTTGTAGGTGGATCATCAGTGTTAGAGCTAAAATTAGCATGTTTAAAGTGATTTTCATGCTTCCAGGGGCTCGGGAAGTTAATTAAATACCATTTGGAGGCATTTAATGTTCGAGCAAAAACGGCTGATTTTCGACAAAAGAGATAAAACCCCCCCATTACGTCATGCTTCAGAAATGTGGAAAATGGTCCGTTTTCAAATGTTTTATTTTTGAACGTCAGTTCACATTTGTAGGTGGATCATCAGTGTTAGAGCTAAAATTAGCATGTTTAAAGTGATTTTCATGCTTCCAGGGGCTCGGGAAGTGAAATAAATACCATTTGGAGGCATTTAATGTTCGAGCAAAAACGGCTGATTTTCGACAAAAGAGATAACACCCCCCCATTACGTCATGCTTCAGAAATGTGGAAAATAGTCAGTTTTCAAATGTTTTATTTTTGAACGTCAGTTCACATTTGTAGGTGGATCATCAGTGTTAGAGCTAAAATTAGCATGTTTAAAGTGATTTTCATGCTTCCAGGGGGCCCAAAACACAAGATTTATGGAATGGTTAAAAGTGCATGAAAATGGCCAATTTACTCACTCTGAGTTCTCAAAAAGGGTTTCTTCACCCCGGGAAGTTAATTAAATACCATTTGGAGGCATTTAATGTTCGAGCAAAAACGGCTGATTTTCGACAAAAGAGATAACACCCCCCATTACGTCATGCTTCAGAAATGTGGAAAATGGTCCGTTTTCAAATGTTTTATTTTTGAACGTCAGTTCACATTTGTAGGTGGATCATCAGTGTTAGAGCTAAAATTAGCATGTTTAAAGTGATTTTCATGCTTCCAGGGGCTCGGGAAGTGAAATAAATACCATTTGGAGGCATTTAATGTTCGAGCAAAAACGGCTGATTTTCGACAAAAGAGATAACACCCCCCCATTACGTCATGCTTCAGAAATGTGGAAAATGGTCCGTTTTCAAATGTTTTATTTTTGAACGTCAGTTCACATTTGTAGGTGGATCATCAGTGTTAGAGCTAAAATTAGCATGTTTAAAGTGATTTTCATGCTTCCAGGGGCCCAAAACACAAGATTTATGGAATGGTTAAAAGTGCATGAAAATGGCCAATTTACTCACTCTGAGTTCTCAAAAAGGGTTTCTTCACCCCGGGAAGTTAATTAAATACCATTTGGAGGCATTTAATGTTCGAGCAAAAACGGCTGATTTTCGACAAAAGAGATAACACCCCCCCATTACGTCATGCTTCAGAAATGTGGAAAATGGTCCGTTTTCAAATGTTTTATTTTTGAACGTCAGTTCACATTTGTAGGTGGATCATCAGTGTTAGAGCTAAAATTAGCATGTTTAAAGTGATTTTCATGCTTCCAGGGGCTCGGGAAGTTAATTAAATACCATTTGGAGGCATTTAATGTTCGAGCAAAAACGGCTGATTTTCGACAAAAGAGATAACACCCCCCCATTACGTCATGCTTCAGAAATGTGGAAAATGGTCCGTTTTCAAATGTTTTATTTTTGAACGTCAGTTCACATTTGTAGGTGGATCATCAGTGTTAGAGCTAAAATTAGCATGTTTAAAGTGATTTTCATGCTTCCAGGGGCTCGGGAAGTGAAATAAATACCATTTGGAGGCATTTAATGTTCGAGCAAAAACGGCTGATTTTCGACAAAAGAGATAACACCCCCCCATTACGTCATGCTTCAGAAATGTGGAAAATGGTCCGTTTTCAAATGTTTTATTTTTGAACGTCAGTTCACATTTGTAGGTGGATCATCAGTGTTAGAGCTAAAATTAGCATGTTTAAAGTGATTTTCATGCTTCCAGGGGCCCAAAACACAAGATTTATGGAATGGTTAAAAGTGCATGAAAATGGCCAATTTACTCACTCTGAGTTCTCAAAAAGGGTTTCTTCACCCCGGGAAGTTAATTAAATACCATTTGGAGGCATTTAATGTTCGAGCAAAAACGGCTGATTTTCGACAAAAGAGATAACACCCCCCCATTACGTCATGCTTCAGAAATGTGGAAAATGGTCCGTTTTCAAATGTTTTATTTTTGAACGTCAGTTCACATTTGTAGGTGGATCATCAGTGTTAGAGCTAAAATTAGCATGTTTAAAGTGATTTTCATGCTTCCAGGGGCTCGGGAAGTTAATTAAATACCATTTGGAGGCATTTAATGTTCGAGCAAAAACGGCTGATTTTCGACAAAAGAGATAACACCCCCCCATTACGTCATGCTTCAGAAATGTGGAAAATGGTCCGTTTTCAAATGTTTTATTTTTGAACGTCAGTTCACATTTGTAGGTGGATCATCAGTGTTAGAGCTAAAATTAGCATGTTTAAAGTGATTTTCATGCTTCCAGGGGCTCGGGAAGTTAATTAAATACCATTTGGAGGCATTTAATGTTCGAGCAAAAACGGCTGATTTTCGACAAAAGAGATAACACCCCCCCATTACGTCATGCTTCAGAAATGTGGAAAATGGTCCGTTTTCAAATGTTTTATTTTTGAACGTCAGTTCACATTTGTAGGTGGATCATCAGTGTTAGAGCTAAAATTAGCATGTTTAAAGTGATTTCCATGCTTCCAGGGGCCCAAAACACAAGATTTATGGAATGGTTAAAAGTGCATGAAAATGGCCAATTTACTCACTCTGAGTTCTCAAAAAGGGTTTCTTCACCCCGGGAAGTTAATTAAATACCATTTGGAGGCATTTAATGTTCGAGCAAAAACGGCTGATTTTCGACAAAAGAGATAACACCCCCCCATTACGTCATGCTTCAGAAATGTGGAAAATGGTCCGTTTTCAAATGTTTTATTTTTGAACGTCAGTTCACATTTGTAGGTGGATCATCAGTGTTAGAGCTAAAATTAGCATGTTTAAAGTGATTTTCATGCTTCCAGGGGCTCGGGAAGTTAATTAAATACCATTTGGAGGCATTTAATGTTCGAGCAAAAACGGCTGATTTTCGACAAAAGAGATAACACTCCCCCCCCATTACGTCATGCTTCAGAAATGTGGAAAATGGTCCGTTTTCAAATATTTTATTTTTGAACGTCAGTTCACATTTGTAGGTGGATCATCAGTGTTAGAGCTAAAATTAGCATGTTTAAAGCGATTTTCATGCTTCCAGGGGCTCGGGAAGTTAATTAAATACCATTTGGAGGCATTTAATGTTCGAGCAAAAACGGCTGATTTTCGACAAAAGAGATAACACCCCCCCATTACGTCATGCTTCAGAAATGTGGAAAATGGTCCGTTTTCAAATGTTTTATTTTTGAACGTCAGTTCACATTTGTAGGTGGATCATCAGTGTTAGAGCTAAAATTAGCATGTTTAAAGTGATTTTCATGCTTCCAGGGGCCCAAAACACTAGATTAATGGAATGGTTAAAAGTGCATGAAAATGGCCAATTTACTCACTCTGAGTTCTCAAAAAGGGTTTTTTCACCCCGGGAAGTGAAAAAACATACTATTTGGAGGCATTTAATGTTCGAGCAAAAACGGCTGATTTTCGACAAAAGAGATAACACCCCCCCATTACGTCATGCTTCAGAAATGTGGAAAATGGTCCGTTTTCAAATGTTTTATTTTTGAACGTCAGTTCACATTTGTAGGTGGATCATCAGTGTTAGAGCTAAAATTAGCATGTTTAAAGTGATTTTCATGCTTCCATGGGCCCAAAACACAAGATTTATGGAATGGTTAAAAGTGCATGAAAATGGCCAATTTACTCACTCTGAGTTCTCAAAAAGGGTTTCTTCACCCCGGGAAGTTAATTAAATACCATTTGGAGGCATTTAATGTTCGAGCAAAAACGGCTGATTTTCGACAAAAGAGATAACACCCCCCCATTACGTCATGCTTCAGAAATGTGGAAAATGGTCCGTTTTCAAATGTTTTATTTTTGAACGTCAGTTCACATTTGTAGGTGGATCATCAGTGTTAGAGCTAAAATTAGCATGTTTAAAGTGATTTTCATGCTTCCAGGGGCTCGGGAAGTTAATTAAATACCATTTGGAGGCATTTAATGTTCGAGCAAAAACGGCTGATTTTCGACAAAAGAGATAACACCCCCCCATTACGTCATGCTTCAGAAATGTGGAAAATGGTCCGTTTTCAAATGTTTTATTTTTGAACGTCAGTTCACATTTGTAGGTGGATCATCAGTGTTAGAGCTAAAATTAGCATGTTTAAAGTGATTTTCATGCTTCCAGGGGCTCGGGAAGTTAATTAAATACCATTTGGAGGCATTTAATGTTCGAGCAAAAACGGCTGATTTTCGACAAAAGAGATAACACCCCCCCATTATGTCATGCTTCAGAAATGTGGAAAATGGTCCGTTTTCAAATGTTTTATTTTTGAACGTCAGTTCACATTTGTAGGTGGATCATCAGTGTTAGAGCTAAAATTAGCATGTTTAAAGTGATTTTCATGCTTCCAGGGGCTCGGGAAGTTAATTAAATACCATTTGGAGGCATTTAATGTTTGAGCAAAAACGGCTGATTTTCGACAAAAGAGATAACACCCCCCCCATTACGTCATGCTTCAGAAATGTGGAAAATGGTCCGTTTTCAAATGTTTTATTTTTGAACGTCAGTTCACATTTGTAGGTGGATCATCAGTGTTAGAGCTAAAATTAGCATGTTTAAAGTGATTTTCATGCTTCCAGGGGCCCAAAACACAAGATTAATGGAATGGTTAAAAGTGCATGAAAATGGCCAATTTACTCACTCTGAGTTCTCAAAAAGAGTTTCTTCACCCCGGGAAGTGAAATAAATACCATTTGGAGGCATTTAATGTTCGAGCAAAAACGGCTGATTTTCGACAAAAGAGATAACACCCCCCCATTACGTCATGCTTCAGAAATGTGGAAAATGGTCCGTTTTCAAATGTTTTATTTTTGAACGTCAGTTCACATTTGTAGGTGGATCATCAGTGTTAGAGCTAAAATTAGCATGTTTAAAGTGATTTTCATGCTTCCAGGGGCTCGGGAAGTTAATTAAATACCATTTGGAGGCATTTAATGTTCGAGCAAAAACGGCTGATTTTCGACAAAAGAGATAACACCCCCCCCATTACGTCATGCTTCAGAAATGTGGAAAATGGTCCGTTTTCAAATGTTTTATTTTTGAACGTCAGTTCACATTTGTAGGTGGATCATCAGTGTTAGAGCTAAAATTAGCATGTTTAAAGTGATTTTCATGCTTCCAGGGGCTCGGGAAGTTAATTAAATACCATTTGGAGGCATTTAATGTTCGAGCAAAAACGGCTGATTTTCGACAAAAGAGATAACACCCCCCCCATTACGTCATGCTTCAGAAATGTGGAAAATGGTCCGTTTTCAAATGTTTTATTTTTGAACGTCAGTTCACATTTGTAGGTGGATCATCAGTGTTAGAGCTAAAATTAGCATGTTTAAAGTGATTTTCATGCTTCCAGGGGCCCAAAACACAAGATTAATGGAATGGTTAAAAGTGCATGAAAATGGCCAATTTACTCACTCTGAGTTCTCAAAAAGAGTTTCTTCACCCCGGGAAGTGAAATAAATACCATTTGGAGGCATTTAATGTTCGAGCAAAAACGGCTGATTTTCGACAAAAGAGATAACACCCCCCCATTACGTCATGCTTCAGAAATGTGGAAAATGGTCCGTTTTCAAATGTTTTATTTTTGAACGTCAGTTCACATTTGTAGGTGGATCATCAGTGTTAGAGCTAAAATTAGCATGTTTAAAGTGATTTTCATGCTTCCAGGGGCTCGGGAAGTTAATTAAATACCATTTGGAGGCATTTAATGTTCGAGCAAAAACGGCTGATTTTCGACAAAAGAGATAACACCCCCCCCATTACGTCATGCTTCAGAAATGTGGAAAATGGTCCGTTTTCAAATGTTTTATTTTTGAACGTCAGTTCACATTTGTAGGTGGATCATCAGTGTTAGAGCTAAAATTAGCATGTTTAAAGTGATTTTCATGCTTCCAGGGGCTCGGGAAGTTAATTAAATACCATTTGGAGGCATTTAATGTTCGAGCAAAAACGGCTGATTTTCGACAAAAGAGATAACACCCCCCCCATTACGTCATGCTTCAGAAATGTGGAAAATGGTCCGTTTTCAAATGTTTTATTTTTGAACGTCAGTTCACATTTGTAGGTGGATCATCAGTGTTAGAGCTAAAATTAGCATGTTTAAAGTGATTTTCATGCTTCCAGGGGCTCGGGAAGTTAATTAAATACCATTTGGAGGCATTTAATGTTCGAGCAAAAGCGGCTGATTTTCGACAAAAGAGATAACACCCCCCCATTACGTCATGCTTCAGAAATGTGGAAAATGGTCCGTTTTCAAATGTTTTATTTTTGAACGTCAGTTCACATTTGTAGGTGGATCATCAGTGTTAGAGCTAAAATTAGCATGTTTAAAGTGATTTTCATGCTTCCAGGGGCTCGGGAAGTGAAATAAATACCATTTGGAGGCATTTAATGTTCGAGCAAAAACGGCTGATTTTCGACAAAAGAGATAACACCCCCCATTACGTCATGCTTCAGAAATGTGGAAAATGGTCCGTTTTCAAATGTTTTATTTTTGAACGTCAGTTCACATTTGTAGGTGGATCATCAGTGTTAGAGCTAAAATTAGCATGTTTAAAGTGATTTTCATGCTTCCAGGGGCTCGGGAAGTTAATTAAATACCATTTGGAGGCATTTAATGTTCGAGCAAAAACGGCTGATTTTCGACAAAAGAGATAAAACCCCCCCATTACGTCATGCTTCAGAAATGTGGAAAATGGTCCGTTTTCAAATGTTTTATTTTTGAACGTCAGTTCACATTTGTAGGTGGATCATCAGTGTTAGAGCTAAAATTAGCATGTTTAAAGTGATTTTCATGCTTCCAGGGGCTCGGGAAGTGAAATAAATACCATTTGGAGGCATTTAATGTTCGAGCAAAAACGGCTGATTTTCGACAAAAGAGATAACACCCCCCCATTACGTCATGCTTCAGAAATGTGGAAAATAGTCAGTTTTCAAATGTTTTATTTTTGAACGTCAGTTCACATTTGTAGGTGGATCATCAGTGTTAGAGCTAAAATTAGCATGTTTAAAGTGATTTTCATGCTTCCAGGGGGCCCAAAACACAAGATTTATGGAATGGTTAAAAGTGCATGAAAATGGCCAATTTACTCACTCTGAGTTCTCAAAAAGGGTTTCTTCACCCCGGGAAGTTAATTAAATACCATTTGGAGGCATTTAATGTTCGAGCAAAAACGGCTGATTTTCGACAAAAGAGATAACACCCCCCATTACGTCATGCTTCAGAAATGTGGAAAATGGTCCGTTTTCAAATGTTTTATTTTTGAACGTCAGTTCACATTTGTAGGTGGATCATCAGTGTTAGAGCTAAAATTAGCATGTTTAAAGTGATTTTCATGCTTCCAGGGGCTCGGGAAGTGAAATAAATACCATTTGGAGGCATTTAATGTTCGAGCAAAAACGGCTGATTTTCGACAAAAGAGATAACACCCCCCCATTACGTCATGCTTCAGAAATGTGGAAAATGGTCCGTTTTCAAATGTTTTATTTTTGAACGTCAGTTCACATTTGTAGGTGGATCATCAGTGTTAGAGCTAAAATTAGCATGTTTAAAGTGATTTTCATGCTTCCAGGGGCCCAAAACACAAGATTTATGGAATGGTTAAAAGTGCATGAAAATGGCCAATTTACTCACTCTGAGTTCTCAAAAAGGGTTTCTTCACCCCGGGAAGTTAATTAAATACCATTTGGAGGCATTTAATGTTCGAGCAAAAACGGCTGATTTTCGACAAAAGAGATAACACCCCCCCATTACGTCATGCTTCAGAAATGTGGAAAATGGTCCGTTTTCAAATGTTTTATTTTTGAACGTCAGTTCACATTTGTAGGTGGATCATCAGTGTTAGAGCTAAAATTAGCATGTTTAAAGTGATTTTCATGCTTCCAGGGGCTCGGGAAGTTAATTAAATACCATTTGGAGGCATTTAATGTTCGAGCAAAAACGGCTGATTTTCGACAAAAGAGATAACACCCCCCCATTACGTCATGCTTCAGAAATGTGGAAAATGGTCCGTTTTCAAATGTTTTATTTTTGAACGTCAGTTCACATTTGTAGGTGGATCATCAGTGTTAGAGCTAAAATTAGCATGTTTAAAGTGATTTTCATGCTTCCAGGGGCTCGGGAAGTTAATTAAATACCATTTGGAGGCATTTAATGTTCGAGCAAAAACGGCTGATTTTCGACAAAAGAGATAACACCCCCCCATTACGTCATGCTTCAGAAATGTGGAAAATGGTCCGTTTTCAAATGTTTTATTTTTGAACGTCAGTTCACATTTGTAGGTGGATCATCAGTGTTAGAGCTAAAATTAGCATGTTTAAAGTGATTTCCATGCTTCCAGGGGCCCAAAACACAAGATTTATGGAATGGTTAAAAGTGCATGAAAATGGCCAATTTACTCACTCTGAGTTCTCAAAAAGGGTTTCTTCACCCCGGGAAGTTAATTAAATACCATTTGGAGGCATTTAATGTTCGAGCAAAAACGGCTGATTTTCGACAAAAGAGATAACACCCCCCCATTACGTCATGCTTCAGAAATGTGGAAAATGGTCCGTTTTCAAATGTTTTATTTTTGAACGTCAGTTCACATTTGTAGGTGGATCATCAGTGTTAGAGCTAAAATTAGCATGTTTAAAGTGATTTTCATGCTTCCAGGGGCTCGGGAAGTTAATTAAATACCATTTGGAGGCATTTAATGTTCGAGCAAAAACGGCTGATTTTCGACAAAAGAGATAACACCCCCCATTACGTCATGCTTCAGAAATGTGGAAAATGGTCCGTTTTCAAATGTTTTATTTTTGAACGTCAGTTCACATTTGTAGGTGGATCATCAGTGTTAGAGCTAAAATTAGCATGTTTAAAGTGATTTTCATGCTTCCAGGGGCTCGGGAAGTTAATTAAATACCATTTGGAGGCATTTAATGTTCGAGCAAAAACGGCTGATTTTCGACAAAAGAGATAACACCCCCCCATTACGTCATGCTTCAGAAATGTGGAAAATGGTCCGTTTCCAAATGTTTTATTTTTGAACGTCAGTTCACATTTGTAGGTGGATCATCAGTGTTAGAGCTAAAATTAGCATGTTTAAAGTGATTTTCATGCTTCCAGGGGCCCAAAACACAAGATTTATGGAATGGTTAAAAGTGCATGAAAATGGCCAATTTACTCACTCTGAGTTCTCAAAAAGGGTTTCTTCACCCCGGGAAGTTAATTAAATACCATTTGGAGGCATTTAATGTTCGAGCAAAAACGGCTGATTTTCGACAAAAGAGATAACACCCCCCCATTACGTCATGCTTCAGAAATGTGGAAAATGGTCCGTTTTCAAATGTTTTATTTTTGAACGTCAGTTCACATTTGTAGGTGGATCATCAGTGTTAGAGCTAAAATTAGCATGTTTAAAGTGATTTTCATGCTTCCAGGGGCTCGGGAAGTGAAATAAATACCATTTGGAGGCATTTAATGTTCGAGCAAAAACGGCTGATTTTCGACAAAAGAGATAACACCCCTCCATTACGTCATGCTTCAGAAATGTGGAAAATGGTCCGTTTTCAAATGTTTTATTTTTGAACGTCAGTTCACATTTGTAGGTGGATCATCAGTGTTAGAGCTAAAATTAGCATGTTTAAAGTGATTTTCATGCTTCCAGGGGCCCAAAACACAAGATTTATGGAATGGTTAAAAGTGCATGAAAATGGCCAATTTACTCACTCTGAGTTGTCAAAAAGGGTTTCTTCACCCCGGGAAGTTAATTAAATACCATTTGGAGGCATTTAATGTTCGAGCAAAAACGGCTGATTTTCGACAAAAGAGATAACACCCCCCCATTACGTCATGCTTCAGAAATGTGGAAAATGGTCCGTTTTCAAATGTTTTATTTTTGAACGTCAGTTCACATTTGTAGGTGGATCATCAGTGTTAGAGCTAAAATTAGCATGTTTAAAGTGATTTTCATGCTTCCAGGGGCTCGGGAAGTTAATTAAATACCATTTGGAGGCATTTAATGTTCGAGCAAAAACGGCTGATTTTCGACAAAAGAGATAACACCCCCCCCATTACGTCATGCTTCAGAAATGTGGAAAATGGTCCGTTTTCAAATGTTTTATTTTTGAACGTCAGTTCACATTTGTAGGTGGATCATCAGTGTTAGAGCTAAAATTAGCATGTTTAAAGTGATTTTCATGCTTCCAGGGGCTCGGGAAGTTAATTAAATACCATTTGGAGGCATTTAATGTTCGAGCAAAAACGGCTGATTTTCGACAAAAGAGATAACACCCCCCCATTACGTCATGCTTCAGAAATGTGGAAAATGGTCCGTTTTCAAATGTTTTATTTTTGAACGTCAGTTCACATTTGTAGGTGGATCATCAGTGTTAGAGCTAAAATTAGCATGTTTAAAGTGATTTTCATGCTTCCAGGGGCCCAAAACACAAGATTTATGGAATGGTTAAAAGTGCATGAAAATGGCCAATTTACTCACTCTGAGTTCTCAAAAAGGGTTTCTTCACCCCGGGAAGTTAATTAAATACCATTTGGAGGCATTTAATGTTCGAGCAAAAACGGCTGATTTTCGACAAAAGAGATAACACCCCCCCATTACGTCATGCTTCAGAAATGTGGAAAATGGTCCGTTTTCAAATGTTTTATTTTTGAACGTCAGTTCACATTTGTAGGTGGATCATCAGTGTTAGAGCTACAATTAGCATGTTTAAAGTGATTTTCATGCTTCCAGGGGCTCGGGAAGTTAATTAAATACCATTTGGAGGCATTTAATGTTCGAGCAAAAACGGCTGATTTTGGACAAAAGAGATAACACCCCCCCCATTACGTCATGCTTCAGAAATGTGGAAAATGGTCCGTTTTCAAATGTTTTATTTTTGAACGCCAGTTCACATTTGTAGGTGGATCATCAGTGTTAGAGCTAAAATTAGCATGTTTAAAGTGATTTTCATGCTTCCAGGGGCTCGGGAAGTTAATTAAATACCATTTGGAGGCATTTAATGTTCGAGCAAAAACGGCTGATTTTCGACAAAAGAGATAACACACCCCCATTATGTCATGCTTCAGAAATGTGGAAAATGGTCCGTTTTCAAATGTTTTATTCTTGAACGTCAGTTCACATTTGTAGGTGGATCATCAGTGTTAGAGCTAAAATTAGCATGTTTAAAGTGATTTTCATGCTTCCAGGGGCCCAAAACACAAGATTTATGGAATGGTTAAAAGTGCATGAAAATGGCCAATTTACTCACTCTGAGTTCTCAAAAAGGGTTTCTTCACCCCGGGAAGTTAATTAAATACCATTTGGAGGCATTTAATGTTCGAGCAAAAACGGCTGATTTTCGACAAAAGAGATAACACCCCCCCATTACGTCATGCTTCAGAAATGTGGAAAATGGTCCGTTTTCAAATGTTTTATTTTTGAACGTCAGTTCACATTTGTAGGTGGATCATCAGTGTTAGAGCTAAAATTAGCATGTTTAAAGTGATTTTCATGCTTCCAGGGGCTCGGGAAGTTAATTAAATACCATTTGGAGGCATTTAATGTTCGAGCAAAAACGGCTGATTTTCGACAAAAGAGATAACACCCCCCCATTACGTCATGCTTCAGAAATGTGGAAAATGGTCCGTTTTCAAATGTTTTATTTTTGAACGTCAGTTCACATTTGTAGGTGGATCATCAGTGTTAGAGCTAAAATTAGCATGTTTAAAGTGATTTTCATGCTTCCAGGGGCCCAAAACACAAGATTTATGGAATGGTTAAAAGTGCATGAAAATGGCCAATTTACTCACTCTGAGTTCTCAAAAAGGGTTTCTTCACCCCGGGAAGTTAATTAAATACCATTTGGAGGCATTTAATGTTCGAGCAAAAACGGCTGATTTTCGACAAAAGAGATAACACCCCCCCATTACGCCATGCTTCAGAAATGTGGAAAATGGTCCGTTTTCAAATGTTTTATTTTTGAACGTCAGTTCACATTTGTAGGTGGATCATCAGTGTTAGAGCTAAAATTAGCATGTTTAAAGTGATTTTCATGCTTCCAGGGGCTCGGGAAGTTAATTAAATACCATTTGGAGGCATTTAATGTTCGAGCAAAAACGGCTGATTTTCGACAAAAGAGATAACACCCCCCCATTACGTCATGCTTCAGAAATGTGGAAAATGGTCCATTTTCAAATGTTTTATTTTTGAACGTCAGTTCACATTTGTAGGTGGATCATCAGTGTTAGAGCTAAAATTAGCATGTTTAAAGTGATTTTCATGCTTCCAGGGGCCCAAAACACAAGATTTATGGAATGGTTAAAAGTGCATGAAAATGGCCAATTTACTCACTCTGACTTCTCAAAAAGGGTTTCTTCACCCCGGGAAGTTAATTAAATACCATTTGGAGGCATTTAATGTTCGAGCAAAAACGGCTGATTTTCGACAAAAGAGATAACACCCCCCCATTACGTCATGCTTCAGAAATGTGGAAAATGGTCCGTTTTCAAATGTTTTATTTTTGAACGTCAGTTCACATTTGTAGGAAGATCATCAGTGTTAGAGCTAAAATTAGCATGTTTGAAGTGATTTTCATGCTTCCAGGGGCTCGGGAAGTTAATTAAATACCATTTGGAGGCATTTAATGTTCGAGCAAAAACGGCTGATTTTCGACAAAAGAGATAACACCCCCCCAATTACGTCATGCTTCAGAAATGTGGAAAATGGTCCGTTTTCAAATGTTTTATTTTTGAACGCCAGTTCACATTTGTAGGTGGATCATCAGTGTTAGAGCTAAAATTAGCATGTTTAAAGTGATTTTCATGCTTCCAGGGGCTCGGGAAGTTAATTAAATACCATTTGGAGGCATTTAATGTTCGAGCAAAAACGGCTGATTTTCGACAAAAGAGATAACACCCCCCCATTACGTCATGCTTCAGAAATGTGGAAAATGGTCCGTTTTCAAATGTTTTATTTTTGAACGTCAGTTCACATTTGTAGGTGGATCATCAGTGTTAGAGCTAAAATTAGCATGTTTAAAGTGATTTTCATGCTTCCAGGGGCTCGGGAAGTTAATTAAATACCATTTGGAGGCATTTAATGTTCGAGCAAAAACGGCTGATTTTCGACAAAAGAGATAACACCCCCCCATTACGTCATGCTTCAGAAATGTGGAAAATGGTCCGTTTTCAAATGTTTTATTTTTGAACGTCAGTTCACATTTGTAGGTGGATCATCAGTGTTAGAGCTAAAATTAGCATGTTTAAAGTGATTTTCATGCTTCCAGGGGCCCAAAACACAAGATTTATGGAATGGTTAAAAGTGCATGAAAATGGCCAATTTACTCACTCTGAGTTCTCAAAAAGGGTTTCTTCACCCCGGGAAGTTAATTAAATACCATTTGGAGGCATTTAATGTTCGAGCAAAAACGGCTGATTTTCGACAAAAGAGATAACACCCCCCCATTACGCCATGCTTCAGAAATGTGGAAAATGGTCCGTTTTCAAATGTTTTATTTTTGAACGTCAGTTCACATTTGTAGGTGGATCATCAGTGTTAGAGCTAAAATTAGCATGTTTAAAGTGATTTTCATGCTTCCAGGGGCTCGGGAAGTTTATTAAATACCATTTGGAGGCATTTAATGTTCGAGCAAAAACGGCTGATTTTCGACAAAAGAGATAACACCCCCCCATTACGTCATGCTTCAGAAATGTGGAAAATGGTCCATTTTCAAATGTTTTATTTTTGAACGTCAGTTCACATTTGTAGGTGGATCATCAGTGTTAGAGCTAAAATTAGCATGTTTAAAGTAATTTTCATGCTTCCAGGGGCCCAAAACACAAGATTTATGGAATGGTTAAAAGTGCATGAAAATGGCCAATTTACTCACTCTGAGTTCTCAAAAAGGGTTTCTTCACCCCGGGAAGTTAATTAAATACCATTTGGAGGCATTTAATGTTCGAGCAAAAACGGCTGATTTTCGACAAAAGAGATAACACCCCCCCATTACGTCATGCTTCAGAAATGTGGAAAATGGTCCGTTTTCAAATGTTTTATTTTTGAACGTCAGTTCACATTTGTAGGTGGATCATCAGTGTTAGAGCTAAAATTAGCATGTTTAAAGTGATTTTCATGCTTCCAGGGGCTCGGGAAGTTAATTAAATACCATTTGGAGGCATTTAATGTTCGAGCAAAAACGGCTGATTTTCGACAAAAGAGATAACACCCCCCCATTACGTCATGCTTCAGAAATGTGGAAAATGGTCCATTTTCAAATGTTTTATTTTTGAACGTCAGTTCACATTTGTAGGTGGATCATCAGTGTTAGAGCTAAAATGAGCATGTTTAAAGTAATTTTCATGCTTCCAGGGGCCCAAAACACAAGATTTATGGAATGGTTAAAAGTGCATGAAAATGGCCAATTTACTCACTCTGAGTTCTCAAAAAGGGTTTCTTCACCCCGGGAAGTTAATTAAATACCATTTGGAGGCATTTAATGTTCGAGCAAAAACGGCTGATTTTCGACAAAAGAGATAACACCCCCCCATTACGTCATGCTTCAGAAATGTGGAAAATGGTCCGTTTTCAAATGTTTTATTTTTGAACGTCAGTTCACATTTGTCGGTGTATCATCAGTGTTAGAGCTAAAATTAGCATGTTTAAAGTGATTTTCATGCTTCCAGGGGCCCAAAACACAAGATTAATGGAATGGTTAAAAGTGCATGAAAATGGCCAATTTACTCACTCTGAGTTCTCAAAAAGGGTTTCTTCACCCCGGGAAGTGAAATAAATACCATTTGGAGGCATTTAATGTTCGAGCAAAAACGGCTGATTTTCGACAAAAGAGATAACACCCCCCCCATTACGTCATGCTTCAGAAATGTGGAAAATGGTCCGTTTTCAAATGTTTTATTTTTGAACGTCAGTTCACATTTGTAGGTGGATCATCAGTGTTAGAGCTAAAATTAGCATGTTTAAAGTGATTTTCATGCTTCCAGGGGCTTGGGAAGTTAATTAAATACCATTTGGAGGCATTTAATGTTCGAGCAAAAACGGCTGATTTTCGACAAAAGAGATAACACCCCCCCATTACGTCATGCTTCAGAAATGTGGAAAATGGTCCGTTTTCAAATGTTTTATTTTTGAACGTCAGTTCACATTTGTAGGTGGATCATCAGTGTTAGAGCTAAAATTAGCATGTTTAAAGTGATTTTCATGCTTCCAGGGGCCCAAAACACAAGATTTATGGAATGGTTAAAAGTGCATGAAAATGGCCAATTTACTCACTCTGAGTTCTCAAAAAGGGTTTCTTCACCCCGGGAAGTTAATTAAATACCATTTGGAGGCATTTAATGTTCGAGCAAAAACGGCTGATTTTCGACAAAAGAGATAACACCCCCCCATTACGTCATGCTTCAGAAATGTGGAAAATGGTCCGTTTTCAAATGTTTTATTTTTGAACGTCAGTTCACATTTGTAGGTGGATCATCAGTGTTAGAGCTAAAATTAGCATGTTTAAAGTGATTTTCATGCTTCCAGGGGCCCAAAACACAAGATTTATGGAATGGTTAAAAGTGCATGAAAATGGCCAATTTACTCACTCTGAGTTCTCAAAAAGGGTTTCTTCACCCCGGGAAGTTAATTAAATACCCTTTGGAGGCATTTAATGTTCGAGCAAAAACGGCTGATTTTCGACAAAAGAGATAACACCCCCCCATTACGTCATGCTTCAGAAATGTGGAAAATGGTCCGTTTTCAAATGTTTTATTTTTGAACGTCAGTTCACATTTGTAGGTGGATCATCAGTGTTAGAGCTAAAATTAGCATGTTTAAAGTGATTTTCATGCTTCCAGGGGCTCGGGAAGTTAATTAAATACCATTTGGAGGCATTTAATGTTCGAGCAAAAACGGCTGATTTTCGACAAAAGAGATAACACCCCCCCATTACGTCATGCTTCAGAAATGTGGAAAATGGTCCGTTTTCAAATGTTTTATTTTTGAACGTCAGTTCACATTTGTAGGTGGATCATCAGTGTTAGAGCTAAAATTAGCATGTTTAAAGTGATTTTCATGCTTCCAGGGGCTCGGGAAGTGAAATAAATACCATTTGGAGGCATTTAATGTTCGAGCAAAAACGGCTGATTTTCGACAAAAGAGATAACACCCCCCATTACGTCATGCTTCAGAAATGTGGAAAATGGTCCGTTTTCAAATGTTTTATTTTTGAACGTCAGTTCACATTTGTAGGTGGATCATCAGTGTTAGAGCTAAAATTAGCATGTTTAAAGTGATTTTCATGCTTCCAGGGGCTCGGGAAGTGAAATAAATACCATTTGGAGGCATTTAATGTTCGAGCAAAAACGGCTGATTTTCGACAAAAGAGATAACACCCCCCCATTACGTCATGCTTCAGAAATGTGGAAAATGGTCCGTTTTCAAATGTTTTATTTTTGAACGTCAGTTCACATTTGTAGGTGGATCATCAGTGTTAGAGCTAAAATTAGCATGTTTAAAGTGATTTTCATGCTTCCAGGGGCTCGGGAAGTTAATTAAATACCATTTGGAGGCATTTAATGTTCGAGCAAAAACGGCTGATTTTCGACAAAAGAGATAACACCCCCCCATTACGTCATGCTTCAGAAATGTGGAAAATGGTCCGTTTTCAAATGTTTTATTTTTGAACGTCAGTTCACATTTGTAGGTGGATCATCAGTGTTAGAGCTAAAATTAGCATGTTTAAAGTGATTTTCATGCTTCCAGGGGCCCAAAACACAAGATTAATGGAATGGTTAAAAGTGCATGAAAATGGCCAATTTACTCACTCTGAGTTCTCAAAAAGGGTTTCTTCACCCCGGGAAGTGAAATAAATACCATTTGGAGGCATTTAATGTTCGAGCAAAAACGGCTGATTTTCGACAAAAGAGATAACACCCCCCCATTACGTCATGCTTCAGAAATGTGGAAAATGGTCCGTTTTCAAATGTTTTATTTTTGAACGTCAGTTCACATTTGTAGGTGGATCATCAGTGTTAGAGCTAAAATTAGCATGTTTAAAGTGATTTTCATGCTTCCAGGGGCCCAAAACACAAGATTTATGGAATGGTTAAAAGTGCATGAAAATGGCCAATTTACTCACTCTGAGTTCTCAAAAAGGGTTTCTTCACCCCGGGAAGTTAATTAAATACCATTCGGAGGCATTTAATGTTAGAGCAAAAACGGCTGATTTTCGACAAAAGAGATAACACCCCCCCCATTACGTCATGCTTCAGAAATGTGGAAAATGGTCCGTTTTCAAATGTTTTATTTTTGAACGTCAGTTCACATTTGTAGGTGGATCATCAGTGTTAGAGCTAAAATTAGCATGTTTAAAGTGATTTTCATGCTTCCAGGGGCTCGGGAAGTGAAATAAATACCATTTGGAGGCATTTAATGTTCGAGCAAAAACGGCTGATTTTCGACAAAAGAGATAACACCCCCCCATTACGTCATGCTTCAGAAATGTGGAAAATGGTCCGTTTTCAAATGTTTTATTTTTGAACGTCAGTTCACATTTGTAGGTGGATCATCAGTGTTAGAGCTAAAATTAGCATGTTTAAAGTGATTTTCATGCTTCCAGGGGCCCAAAACACAAGATTTATGGAATGGTTAAAAGTGCATGAAAATGGCCAATTTACTCACTCTGAGTTCTCAAAAAGGGTTTCTTCACCCCGGGAAGTTAATTAAATACCATTTGGAGGCATTTAATGTTCGAGCAAAAACGGCTGATTTTCGACAAAAGAGATAACACCCCCCCATTACGCCATGCTTCAGAAATGTGGAAAATGGTCCGTTTTCAAATGTTTTATTTTTGAACGTCAGTTCACATTTGTAGGTGGATCATCAGTGTTAGAGCTAAAATTAGCATGTTTAAAGTGATTTTCATGCTTCCAGGGGCTCGGGAAGTTAATTAAATACCATTTGGAGGCATTTAATGTTCGAGCAAAAACGGCTGATTTTCGACAAAAGAGATAACACCCCCCCATTACGTCATGCTTCAGAAATGTGGAAAATGGTCCATTTTCAAATGTTTTATTTTTGAACGTCAGTTCACATTTGTAGGTGGATCATCAGTGTTAGAGCTAAAATTAGCATGTTTAAAGTAATTTTCATGCTTCCAGGGGCCCAAAACACAAGATTTATGGAATGGTTAAAAGTGCATGAAAATGGCCAATTTACTCACTCTGAGTTCTCAAAAAGGGTTTCTTCACCCCGGGAAGTTAATTAAATACCATTTGGAGGCATTTAATGTTCGAGCAAAAACGGCTGATTTTCGACAAAAGAGATAAGACCCCCCCATTACGTCATGCTTCAGAAATGTGGAAAATGGTCCGTTTTCAAATGTTTTATTTTTGAACGTCAGTTCACATTTGTAGGTGGATCATCAGTGTTAGAGCTAAAATTAGCATGTTTAAAGTGATTTTCATGCTTCCAGGGGCTCGGGAAGTTAATTAAATACCATTTGGAGGCATTTAATGTTCGAGCAAAAACGGCTGATTTTCGACAAAAGAGATAACACACCCCCATTATGTCATGCTTCAGAAATGTGGAAAATGGTCCGTTTTCAAATGTTTTATTCTTGAACGTCAGTTCACATTTGTAGGTGGATCATCAGTGTTAGAGCTAAAATTAGCATGTTTAAAGTGATTTTCATGCTTCCAGGGGCCCAAAACACAAGATTTATGGAATGGTTAAAAGTGCATGAAAATGGCCAATTTACTCACTCTGAGTTCTCAAAAAGGGTTTCTTCACCCCGGGAAGTTAATTAAATACCATTTGGAGGCATTTAATGTTCGAGCAAAAACGGCTGATTTTCGACAAAAGAGATAACACCCCCCCATTACGTCATGCTTCAGAAATGTGGAAAATGGTCCGTTTTCAAATGTTTTATTTTTGAACGTCAGTTCACATTTGTAGGTGGATCATCAGTGTTAGAGCTAAAATTAGCATGTTTAAAGTGATTTTCATGCTTCCAGGGCCTCGGGAAGTTAATTAAATACCATTTGGAGGCATTTAATGTTCGAGCAAAAACGGCTGATTTTCGACAAAAGAGATAACACCCCCCCATTACGTCATGCTTCAGAAATGTGGAAAATGGTCCGTTTTCAAATGTTTTATTTTTGAACGTCAGTTCACATTTGTAGGTGGATCATCAGTGTTAGAGCTAAAATTAGCATGTTTAAAGTGATTTTCATGCTTCCAGGGGCCCAAAACACAAGATTTATGGAATGGTTAAAAGTGCATGAAAATGGCCAATTTACTCACTCTGAGTTCTCAAAAAGGGTTTCTTCACCCCGGGAAGTTAATTAAATACCATTTGGAGGCATTTAATGTTCGAGCAAAAACGGCTGATTTTCGACAAAAGAGATAACACCCCCCCATTACGCCATGCTTCAGAAATGTGGAAAATGGTCCGTTTTCAAATGTTTTATTTTTGAACGTCAGTTCACATTTGTAGGTGGATCATCAGTGTTAGAGCTAAAATTAGCATGTTTAAAGTGATTTTCATGCTTCCAGGGGCTCGGGAAGTTAATTAAATACCATTTGGAGGCATTTAATGTTCGAGCAAAAACGGCTGATTTTCGACAAAAGAGATAACACCCCCCCATTACGTCATGCTTCAGAAATGTGGAAAATGGTCCATTTTCAAATGTTTTATTTTTGAACGTCAGTTCACATTTGTAGGTGGATCATCAGTGTTAGAGCTAAAATTAGCATGTTTAAAGTGATTTTCATGCTTCCAGGGGCCCAAAACACAAGATTTATGGAATGGTTAAAAGTGCATGAAAATGGCCAATTTACTCACTCTGACTTCTCAAAAAGGGTTTCTTCACCCCGGGAAGTTAATTAAATACCATTTGGAGGCATTTAATGTTCGAGCAAAAACGGCTGATTTTCGACAAAAGAGATAACACCCCCCCATTACGTCATGCTTCAGAAATGTGGAAAATGGTCCGTTTTCAAATGTTTTATTTTTGAACGTCAGTTCACATTTGTAGGAAGATCATCAGTGTTAGAGCTAAAATTAGCATGTTTGAAGTGATTTTCATGCTTCCAGGGGCTCGGGAAGTTAATTAAATACCATTTGGAGGCATTTAATGTTCGAGCAAAAACGGCTGATTTTCGACAAAAGAGATAACACCCCCCCAATTACGTCATGCTTCAGAAATGTGGAAAATGGTCCGTTTTCAAATGTTTTATTTTTGAACGCCAGTTCACATTTGTAGGTGGATCATCAGTGTTAGAGCTAAAATTAGCATGTTTAAAGTGATTTTCATGCTTCCAGGGGCTCGGGAAGTTAATTAAATACCATTTGGAGGCATTTAATGTTCGAGCAAAAACGGCTGATTTTCGACAAAAGAGATAACACCCCCCCATTACGTCATGCTTCAGAAATGTGGAAAATGGTCCGTTTTCAAATGTTTTATTTTTGAACGTCAGTTCACATTTGTAGGTGGATCATCAGTGTTAGAGCTAAAATTAGCATGTTTAAAGTGATTTTCATGCTTCCAGGGGCTCGGGAAGTTAATTAAATACCATTTGGAGGCATTTAATGTTCGAGCAAAAACGGCTGATTTTCGACAAAAGAGATAACACCCCCCCATTACGTCATGCTTCAGAAATGTGGAAAATGGTCCGTTTTCAAATGTTTTATTTTTGAACGTCAGTTCACATTTGTAGGTGGATCATCAGTGTTAGAGCTAAAATTAGCATGTTTAAAGTGATTTTCATGCTTCCAGGGGCCCAAAACACAAGATTTATGGAATGGTTAAAAGTGCATGAAAATGGCCAATTTACTCACTCTGAGTTCTCAAAAAGGGTTTCTTCACCCCGGGAAGTTAATTAAATACCATTTGGAGGCATTTAATGTTCGAGCAAAAACGGCTGATTTTCGACAAAAGAGATAACACCCCCCCATTACGCCATGCTTCAGAAATGTGGAAAATGGTCCGTTTTCAAATGTTTTATTTTTGAACGTCAGTTCACATTTGTAGGTGGATCATCAGTGTTAGAGCTAAAATTAGCATGTTTAAAGTGATTTTCATGCTTCCAGGGGCTCGGGAAGTTAATTAAATACCATTTGGAGGCATTTAATGTTCGAGCAAAAACGGCTGATTTTCGACAAAAGAGATAACACCCCCCCATTACGTCATGCTTCAGAAATGTGGAAAATGGTCCATTTTCAAATGTTTTATTTTTGAACGTCAGTTCACATTTGTAGGTGGATCATCAGTGTTAGAGCTAAAATGAGCATGTTTAAAGTAATTTTCATGCTTCCAGGGGCCCAAAACACAAGATTTATGGAATGGTTAAAAGTGCATGAAAATGGCCAATTTACTCACTCTGAGTTCTCAAAAAGGGTTTCTTCACCCCGGGAAGTTAATTAAATACCATTTGGAGGCATTTAATGTTCGAGCAAAAACGGCTGATTTTCGACAAAAGAGATAACACCCCCCCATTACGTCATGCTTCAGAAATGTGGAAAATGGTCCGTTTTCAAATGTTTTATTTTTGAACGTCAGTTCACATTTGTCGGTGTATCATCAGTGTTAGAGCTAAAATTAGCATGTTTAAAGTGATTTTCATGCTTCCAGGGGCCCAAAACACAAGATTAATGGAATGGTTAAAAGTGCATGAAAATGGCCAATTTACTCACTCTGAGTTCTCAAAAAGGGTTTCTTCACCCCGGGAAGTGAAATAAATACCATTTGGAGGCATTTAATGTTCGAGCAAAAACGGCTGATTTTCGACAAAAGAGATAACACCCCCCCCATTACGTCATGCTTCAGAAATGTGGAAAATGGTCCGTTTTCAAATGTTTTATTTTTGAACGTCAGTTCACATTTGTAGGTGGATCATCAGTGTTAGAGCTAAAATTAGCATGTTTAAAGTGATTTTCATGCTTCCAGGGGCTTGGGAAGTTAATTAAATACCATTTGGAGGCATTTAATGTTCGAGCAAAAACGGCTGATTTTCGACAAAAGAGATAACACCCCCCCATTACGTCATGCTTCAGAAATGTGGAAAATGGTCCGTTTTCAAATGTTTTATTTTTGAACGTCAGTTCACATTTGTAGGTGGATCATCAGTGTTAGAGCTAAAATTAGCATGTTTAAAGTGATTTTCATGCTTCCAGGGGCCCAAAACACAAGATTTATGGAATGGTTAAAAGTGCATGAAAATGGCCAATTTACTCACTCTGAGTTCTCAAAAAGGGTTTCTTCACCCCGGGAAGTTAATTAAATACCATTTGGAGGCATTTAATGTTCGAGCAAAAACGGCTGATTTTCGACAAAAGAGATAACACCCCCCCATTACGTCATGCTTCAGAAATGTGGAAAATGGTCCGTTTTCAAATGTTTTATTTTTGAACGTCAGTTCACATTTGTAGGTGGATCATCAGTGTTAGAGCTAAAATTAGCATGTTTAAAGTGATTTTCATGCTTCCAGGGGCCCAAAACACAAGATTTATGGAATGGTTAAAAGTGCATGAAAATGGCCAATTTACTCACTCTGAGTTCTCAAAAAGGGTTTCTTCACCCCGGGAAGTTAATTAAATACCCTTTGGAGGCATTTAATGTTCGAGCAAAAACGGCTGATTTTCGACAAAAGAGATAACACCCCCCCATTACGTCATGCTTCAGAAATGTGGAAAATGGTCCGTTTTCAAATGTTTTATTTTTGAACGTCAGTTCACATTTGTAGGTGGATCATCAGTGTTAGAGCTAAAATTAGCATGTTTAAAGTGATTTTCATGCTTCCAGGGGCTCGGGAAGTTAATTAAATACCATTTGGAGGCATTTAATGTTCGAGCAAAAACGGCTGATTTTCGACAAAAGAGATAACACCCCCCCATTACGTCATGCTTCAGAAATGTGGAAAATGGTCCGTTTTCAAATGTTTTATTTTTGAACGTCAGTTCACATTTGTAGGTGGATCATCAGTGTTAGAGCTAAAATTAGCATGTTTAAAGTGATTTTCATGCTTCCAGGGGCTCGGGAAGTGAAATAAATACCATTTGGAGGCATTTAATGTTCGAGCAAAAACGGCTGATTTTCGACAAAAGAGATAACACCCCCCATTACGTCATGCTTCAGAAATGTGGAAAATGGTCCGTTTTCAAATGTTTTATTTTTGAACGTCAGTTCACATTTGTAGGTGGATCATCAGTGTTAGAGCTAAAATTAGCATGTTTAAAGTGATTTTCATGCTTCCAGGGGCTCGGGAAGTGAAATAAATACCATTTGGAGGCATTTAATGTTCGAGCAAAAACGGCTGATTTTCGACAAAAGAGATAACACCCCCCCATTACGTCATGCTTCAGAAATGTGGAAAATGGTCCGTTTTCAAATGTTTTATTTTTGAACGTCAGTTCACATTTGTAGGTGGATCATCAGTGTTAGAGCTAAAATTAGCATGTTTAAAGTGATTTTCATGCTTCCAGGGGCTCGGGAAGTTAATTAAATACCATTTGGAGGCATTTAATGTTCGAGCAAAAACGGCTGATTTTCGACAAAAGAGATAACACCCCCCCATTACGTCATGCTTCAGAAATGTGGAAAATGGTCCGTTTTCAAATGTTTTATTTTTGAACGTCAGTTCACATTTGTAGGTGGATCATCAGTGTTAGAGCTAAAATTAGCATGTTTAAAGTGATTTTCATGCTTCCAGGGGCCCAAAACACAAGATTAATGGAATGGTTAAAAGTGCATGAAAATGGCCAATTTACTCACTCTGAGTTCTCAAAAAGGGTTTCTTCACCCCGGGAAGTGAAATAAATACCATTTGGAGGCATTTAATGTTCGAGCAAAAACGGCTGATTTTCGACAAAAGAGATAACACCCCCCCATTACGTCATGCTTCAGAAATGTGGAAAATGGTCCGTTTTCAAATGTTTTATTTTTGAACGTCAGTTCACATTTGTAGGTGGATCATCAGTGTTAGAGCTAAAATTAGCATGTTTAAAGTGATTTTCATGCTTCCAGGGGCCCAAAACACAAGATTTATGGAATGGTTAAAAGTGCATGAAAATGGCCAATTTACTCACTCTGAGTTCTCAAAAAGGGTTTCTTCACCCCGGGAAGTTAATTAAATACCATTCGGAGGCATTTAATGTTAGAGCAAAAACGGCTGATTTTCGACAAAAGAGATAACACCCCCCCATTACGTCATGCTTCAGAAATGTGGAAAATGGTCCGTTTTCAAATGTTTTATTTTTGAACGTCAGTTCACATTTGTAGGTGGATCATCAGTGTTAGAGCTAAAATTAGCATGTTTAAAGTGATTTTCATGCTTCCAGGGGCTCGGGAAGTGAAATAAATACCATTTGGAGGCATTTAATGTTCGAGCAAAAACGGCTGATTTTCGACAAAAGAGATAACACCCCCCCATTACGTCATGCTTCAGAAATGTGGAAAATGGTCCGTTTTCAAATGTTTTATTTTTGAACGTCAGTTCACATTTGTAGGTGGATCATCAGTGTTAGAGCTAAAATTAGCATGTTTAAAGTGATTTTCATGCTTCCAGGGGCCCAAAACACAAGATTTATGGAATGGTTAAAAGTGCATGAAAATGGCCAATTTACTCACTCTGAGTTCTCAAAAAGGGTTTCTTCACCCCGGGAAGTTAATTAAATACCATTTGGAGGCATTTAATGTTCGAGCAAAAACGGCTGATTTTCGACAAAAGAGATAACACCCCCCCATTACGCCATGCTTCAGAAATGTGGAAAATGGTCCGTTTTCAAATGTTTTATTTTTGAACGTCAGTTCACATTTGTAGGTGGATCATCAGTGTTAGAGCTAAAATTAGCATGTTTAAAGTGATTTTCATGCTTCCAGGGGCTCGGGAAGTTAATTAAATACCATTTGGAGGCATTTAATGTTCGAGCAAAAACGGCTGATTTTCGACAAAAGAGATAACACCCCCCCATTACGTCATGCTTCAGAAATGTGGAAAATGGTCCATTTTCAAATGTTTTATTTTTGAACGTCAGTTCACATTTGTAGGTGGATCATCAGTGTTAGAGCTAAAATTAGCATGTTTAAAGTAATTTTCATGCTTCCAGGGGCCCAAAACACAAGATTTATGGAATGGTTAAAAGTGCATGAAAATGGCCAATTTACTCACTCTGAGTTCTCAAAAAGGGTTTCTTCACCCCGGGAAGTTAATTAAATACCATTTGGAGGCATTTAATGTTCGAGCAAAAACGGCTGATTTTCGACAAAAGAGATAAGACCCCCCCATTACGTCATGCTTCAGAAATGTGGAAAATGGTCCGTTTTCAAATGTTTTATTTTTGAACGTCAGTTCACATTTGTAGGTGGATCATCAGTGTTAGAGCTAAAATTAGCATGTTTAAAGTGATTTTCATGCTTCCAGGGGCTCGGGAAGTTAATTAAATACCATTTGGAGGCATTTAATGTTCGAGCAAAAACGGCTGATTTTTGACAAAAGAGATAACACCCCCCCATTACGTCATGCTTCAGAAATGTTGAAAATGGTCCGTTTTCAAATGTTTTATTTTTGAACGTCAGTTCACATTTGTCGGTGTATCATCAGTGTTAGAGCTAAAATTAGCATGTTTAAAGTGATTTTCATGCTTCCAGGGGCCCAAAACACAAGATTAATGGAATGGTTAAAAGTGCATGAAAATGGCCAATTTACTCACTCTGAGTTCTCAAAAAGGGTTTCTTCACCCCGGGAAGTGAAATAAATACCATTTGGAGGCATTTAATGTTCGAGCAAAAACGGCTGATTTTCGACAAAAGAGATAACACCCCCCCATTACGTCATGCTTCAGAAATGTGGAAAATGGTCCGTTTTCAAATGTTTTATTTTTGAACGTCAGTTCACATTTGTAGGTGGATCATCAGTGTTAGAGCTAAAATTAGCATGTTTAAAGTGATTTTCATGCTTCCAGGGGCTTGGGAAGTTAATTAAATACTATTTGGAGGCATTTAATGTTCGAGCAAAAACGGCTGATTTTCGACAAAAGAGATAACACCCCCCCATTACGTCATGCTTCTGAAATGTGGAAAATGGTCCGTTTTCAAATGTTTTATTTTTGAACGTCAGTTCACATTTGTAGGTGGATCATCAGTGTTAGAGCTAAAATTAGCATGTTTAAAGTGATTTTCATGCTTCCAGGGGCCCAAAACACAAGATTTATGGAATGGTTAAAAGTGCATGAAAATGGCCAATTTACTCACTCTGAGTTCTCAAAAAGGGTTTCTTCACCCCGGGAAGTTAATTAAATACCATTTGGAGGCATTTAATGTTCGAGCAAAAACGGCTGATTTTCGACAAAAGAGATAACACCCCCCCATTACGTCATGCTTCAGAAATGTGGAAAATGGTCCGTTTTCAAATGTTTTATTTTTGAACGTCAGTTCACATTTGTAGGTGGATCATCAGTGTTAGAGCTAAAATTAGCATGTTTAAAGTGATTTTCATGCTTCCAGGGGCCCAAAACACAAGATTTATGGAATGGTTAAAAGTGCATGAAAATGGCCAATTTACTCACTCTGAGTTCTCAAAAAGGGTTTCTTCACCCCGGGAAGTTAATTAAATACCCTTTGGAGGCATTTAATGTTCGAGCAAAAACGGCTGATTTTCGACAAAAGAGATAACACCCCCCCATTACGTCATGCTTCAGAAATGTGGAAAATGGTCCGTTTTCAAATGTTTTATTTTTGAACGTCAGTTCACATTTGTAGGTGGATCATCAGTGTTAGAGCTAAAATTAGCATGTTTAAAGTGATTTTCATGCTTCCAGGGGCTCGGGAAGTTAATTAAATACCATTTGGAGGCATTTAATGTTCGAGCAAAAACGGCTGATTTTCGACAAAAGAGATAACACCCCCCCATTACGTCATGCTTCAGAAATGTGGAAAATGGTCCGTTTTCAAATGTTTTATTTTTGAACGTCAGTTCACATTTGTAGGTGGATCATCAGTGTTAGAGCTAAAATTAGCATGTTTAAAGTGATTTTCATGCTTCCAGGGGCTCGGGAAGTGAAATAAATACCATTTGGAGGCATTTAATGTTCGAGCAAAAACGGCTGATTTTTGACAAAAGAGATAACACCCCCCCATTACGTCATGCTTCAGAAATGTGGAAAATGGTCCGTTTTCAAATGTTTTATTTTTGAACGTCACTTCACATTTGTAGGTGGATCATCAGTGTTAGAGCTAAAATTAGCATGTTTAAAGTGATTTTCATGCTTCCAGGGGCTCGGGAAGTGAAATAAATACCATTTGGAGGCATTTAATGTTCGAGCAAAAACGGCTGATTTTCGACAAAAGAGATAACACCCCCCCATTACGTCATGCTTCAGAAATGTGGAAAATGGTCCGTTTTCAAATGTTTTATTTTTGAACGTCAGTTCACATTTGTAGGTGGATCATCAGTGTTAGAGCTAAAATTAGCATGTTTAAAGTGATTTTCATGCTTCCAGGGGCTCGGGAAGTTAATTAAATACCATTTGGAGGCATTTAATGTTCGAGCAAAAACGGCTGATTTTCGACAAAAGAGATAACACCCCCCCCATTACGTCATGCTTCAGAAATGTGGAAAATGGTCCGTTTTCAAATGTTTTATTTTTGAACGTCAGTTCACATTTGTAGGTGGATCATCAGTGTTAGAGCTAAAATTAGCATGTTTAAAGTGATTTTCATGCTTCCAGGGGCTCGGGAAGTTAATTAAATACCATTTGGAGGCATTTAATGTTCGAGCAAAAACGGCTGATTTTCGACAAAAGAGATAACACCCCCCCATTACGTCATGCTTCAGAAATGTGGAAAATGGTCCGTTTTCAAATGTTTTATTTTTGAACGTCAGTTCACATTTGTAGGTGGATCATCAGTGTTAGAGCTAAAATTAGCATGTGTAAAGTGATTTTCATGCTTCCAGGGGCCCAAAACACAAGATTTATGGAATGGTTAAAAGTGCATGAAAATGGCCAATTTACTCACTCTGAGTTCTCAAAAAGGGTTTCTTCACCCCGGGAAGTTAATTAAATACCATTTGGAGGCATTTAATGTTCGAGCAAAAACGGCTGATTTTCGACAAAAGAGATAACACCCCCCCATTACGTCATGCTTCAGAAATGTGGAAAATGGTCCGTTTTCAAATGTTTTATTTTTGAACGTCAGTTCACATTTGTAGGTGGATCATCAGTGTTAGAGCTAAAATTAGCATGTTTAAAGTGATTTTCATGCTTCCAGGGGCTCGGGAAGTTAATTAAATACCATTTGGAGGCATTTAATGTTCGAGCAAAAACGGCTGATTTTGGACAAAAGAGATAACACCCCCCCCATTACGTCATGCTTCAGAAATGTGGAAAATGGTCCGTTTTCAAATGTTTTATTTTTGAACGCCAGTTCACATTTGTAGGTGGATCATCAGTGTTAGAGCTAAAATTAGCATGTTTAAAGTGATTTTCATGCTTCCAGGGGCTCGGGAAGTTAATTAAATACCATTTGGAGGCATTTAATGTTCGAGCAAAAACGGCTGATTTTCGACAAAAGAGATAACACACCCCCATTATGTCATGCTTCAGAAATGTGGAAAATGGTCCGTTTTCAAATGTTTTATTCTTGAACGTCAGTTCACATTTGTAGGTGGATCATCAGTGTTAGAGCTAAAATTAGCATGTTTAAAGTGATTTTCATGCTTCCAGGGGCCCAAAACACAAGATTTATGGAATGGTTAAAAGTGCATGAAAATGGCCAATTTACTCACTCTGAGTTCTCAAAAAGGGTTTCTTCACCCCGGGAAGTTAATTAAATACCATTTGGAGGCATTTAATGTTCGAGCAAAAACGGCTGATTTTCGACAAAAGAGATAACACCCCCCCATTACGTCATGCTTCAGAAATGTGGAAAATGGTCCGTTTTCAAATGTTTTATTTTTGAACGTCAGTTCACATTTGTAGGTGGATCATCAGTGTTAGAGCTAAAATTAGCATGTTTAAAGTGATTTTCATGCTTCCAGGGGCTCGGGAAGTTAATTAAATACCATTTGGAGGCATTTAATGTTCGAGCAAAAACGGCTGATTTTCGACAAAAGAGATAACACCCCCCCATTACGTCATGCTTCAGAAATGTGGAAAATGGTCCGTTTTCAAATGTTTTATTTTTGAACGTCAGTTCACATTTGTAGGTGGATCATCAGTGTTAGAGCTAAAATTAGCATGTTTAAAGTGATTTTCATGCTTCCAGGGGCCCAAAACACAAGATTTATGGAATGGTTAAAAGTGCATGAAAATGGCCAATTTACTCACTCTGAGTTCTCAAAAAGGGTTTCTTCACCCCGGGAAGTTAATTAAATACCATTTGGAGGCATTTAATGTTCGAGCAAAAACGGCTGATTTTCGACAAAAGAGATAACACCCCCCATTACGCCATGCTTCAGAAATGTGGAAAATGGTCCGTTTTCAAATGTTTTATTTTTGAACGTCAGTTCACATTTGTAGGTGGATCATCAGTGTTAGAGCTAAAATTAGCATGTTTAAAGTGATTTTCATGCTTCCAGGGGCTCGGGAAGTTAATTAAATACCATTTGGAGGCATTTAATGTTCGAGCAAAAACGGCTGATTTTCGACAAAAGAGATAACACCCCCCCATTACGTCATGCTTCAGAAATGTGGAAAATGGTCCATTTTCAAATGTTTTATTTTTGAACGTCAGTTCACATTTGTAGGTGGATCATCAGTGTTAGAGCTAAAATTAGCATGTTTAAAGTGATTTTCATGCTTCCAGGGGCCCAAAACACAAGATTTATGGAATGGTTAAAAGTGCATGAAAATGGCCAATGTACTCACTCTGACTTCTCAAAAAGGGTTTCTTCACCCCGGGAAGTTAATTAAATACCATTTGGAGGCATTTAATGTTCGAGCAAAAACGGCTGATTTTCGACAAAAGAGATAACACCCCCCCATTACGCCATGCTTCAGAAATGTGGAAAATGGTCCGTTTTCAAATGTTTTATTTTTGAACGTCAGTTCACATTTGTAGGTGGATCATCAGTGTTAGAGCTAAAATTAGCATGTTTAAAGTGATTTTCATGCTTCCAGGGGCTCGGGAAGTTAATTAAATACCATTTGGAGGCATTTAATGTTCGAGCAAAAACGGCTGATTTTCGACAAAAGAGATAACACCCCCCCATTACGTCATGCTTCAGAAATGTGGAAAATGGTCCATTTTCAAATGTTTTATTTTTGAACGTCAGTTCACATTTGTAGGTGGATCATCAGTGTTAGAGCTAAAATTAGCATGTTTAAAGTGATTTTCATGCTTCCAGGGGCTCGGGAAGTTAATTAAATACCATTTGGAGGCATTTAATGTTCGAGCAAAAACGGCTGATTTTCGACAAAAGAGATAACACCCCCCCATTACGTCATGCTTCAGAAATGTGGAAAATGGTCCGTTTTCAAATGTTTTATTTTTGAACGTCAGTTCACATTTGTAGGTGGATCATCAGTGTTAGAGCTAAAATTAGCATGTGTAAAGTGATTTTCATGCTTCCAGGGGCCCAAAACACAAGATTTATGGAATGGTTAAAAGTGCATGAAAATGGCCAATTTACTCACTCTGAGTTCTCAAAAAGGGTTTCTTCACCCCGGGAAGTTAATTAAATACCATTTGGAGGCATTTAATGTTCGAGCAAAAACGGCTGATTTTCGACAAAAGAGATAACACCCCCCCATTACGTCATGCTTCAGAAATGTGGAAAATGGTCCGTTTTCAAATGTTTTATTTTTGAACGTCAGTTCACATTTGTAGGTGGATCATCAGTGTTAGAGCTAAAATTAGCATGTTTAAAGTGATTTTCATGCTTCCAGGGGCTCGGGAAGTTAATTAAATACCATTTGGAGGCATTTAATGTTCGAGCAAAAACGGCTGATTTTCGACAAAAGAGATAACACCCCCCCATTACGTCATGCTTCAGAAATGTGGAAAATGGTCCGTTTTCAAATGTTTTATTTTTGAACGTCAGTTCACATTTGTAGGTGGATCATCAGTGTTAGAGCTAAAATTAGCATGTTTAAAGTGATTTTCATGCTTCCAGGGGCCCAAAACACAAGATTTATGGAATGGTTAAAAGTGCATGAAAATGGCCAATTTACTCACTCTGAGTTCTCAAAAAGGGTTTCTTCACCCCGGGAAGTTAATTAAATACCATTTGGAGGCATTTAATGTTCGAGCAAAAACGGCTGATTTTCGACAAAAGAGATAACACCCCCCATTACGCCATGCTTCAGAAATGTGGAAAATGGTCCGTTTTCAAATGTTTTATTTTTGAACGTCAGTTCACATTTGTAGGTGGATCATCAGTGTTAGAGCTAAAATTAGCATGTTTAAAGTGATTTTCATGCTTCCAGGGGCTCGGGAAGTTAATTAAATACCATTTGGAGGCATTTAATGTTCGAGCAAAAACGGCTGATTTTCGACAAAAGAGATAACACCCCCCCATTACGTCATGCTTCAGAAATGTGGAAAATGGTCCATTTTCAAATGTTTTATTTTTGAACGTCAGTTCACATTTGTAGGTGGATCATCAGTGTTAGAGCTAAAATTAGCATGTTTAAAGTGATTTTCATGCTTCCAGGGGCCCAAAACACAAGATTTATGGAATGGTTAAAAGTGCATGAAAATGGCCAATGTACTCACTCTGACTTCTCAAAAAGGGTTTCTTCACCCCGGGAAGTTAATTAAATACCATTTGGAGGCATTTAATGTTCGAGCAAAAACGGCTGATTTTCGACAAAAGAGATAACACCCCCCCATTACGTCATGCTTCAGAAATGTGGAAAATGGTCCGTTTTCAAATGTTTTATTTTTGAACGTCAGTTCACATTTGTAGGAAGATCATCAGTGTTAGAGCTAAAATTAGCATGTTTGAAGTGATTTTCATGCTTCCAGGGGCTCGGGAAGTTAATTAAATACCATTTGGAGGCATTTAATGTTCGAGCAAAAACGGCTGATTTTCGACAAAAGAGATAACACCCCCCCAATTACGTCATGCTTCAGAAATGTGGAAAATGGTCCGTTTTCAAATGTTTTATTTTTGAACGCCAGTTCACATTTGTAGGTGGATCATCAGTGTTAGAGCTAAAATTAGCATGTTTAAAGTGATTTTCATGCTTCCAGGGGCTCGGGAAGTTAATTAAATACCATTTGGAGGCATTTAATGTTCGAGCAAAAACGGCTGATTTTCAACAAAAGAGATAACACCCCCCCATTACGTCATGCTTCAGAAATGTGGAAAATGGTCCGTTTTCAAATGTTTTATTTTTGAACGTCAGTTCACATTTGTAGGTGGATCATCAGTGTTAGAGCTAAAATTAGCATGTTTAAAGTGATTTTCATGCTTCCAGGGGCCCAAAACACAAGATTTATGGAATGGTTAAAAGTGCATGAAAATGGCCAATTTACTCACTCTGAGTTCTCAAAAAGGGTTTCTTCACCCCGGGAAGTTAATTAAATACCATTTGGAGGCATTTAATGTTCGAGCAAAAACGGCTGATTTTCGACAAAAGAGATAACACCCCCCCATTACGTCATGCTTCAGAAATGTGGAAAATGGTCCGTTTTCAAATGTTTTATTTTTGAACGTCAGTTCACATTTGTAGGTGGATCATCAGTGTTAGAGCTAAAATTAGCATGTTTAAAGTGATTTTCATGCTTCCAGGGGCTCGGGAAGTTAATTAAATACCATTTGGAGGCATTTAATGTTTGAGCAAAAACGGCTGATTTTCGACAAAAGAGATAACACCCCCCCATTACGTCATGCTTCAGAAATGTGGAAAATGGTCCGTTTTCAAATGTTTTATTTTTGAACGTCAGTTCACATTTGTAGGTGGATCATCAGTGTTAGAGCTAAAATTAGCATGTTTAAAGTGATTTTCATGCTTCCAGGGGCCCAAAACACAAGATTTATGGAATGGTTAAAAGTGCATGAAAATGGCCAATTTACTCACTCTGAGTTCTCAAAAAGGGTTTCTTCACCCCGGGAAGTTAATTAAATACCATTTGGAGGCATTTAATGTTCGAGCAAAAACGGCTGATTTTCGACAAAAGAGATAACACCCCCCCATTACGCCATGCTTCAGAAATGTGGAAAATGGTCCGTTTTCAAATGTTTTATTTTTGAACGTCAGTTCACATTTGTAGGTGGATCATCAGTGTTAGAGCTAAAATTAGCATGTTTAAAGTGATTTTCATGCTTCCAGGGGCTCGGGAAGTTTATTAAATACCATTTGGAGGCATTTAATGTTCGAGCAAAAACGGCTGATTTTCGACAAAAGAGATAACACCCCCCCATTACGTCATGCTTCAGAAATGTGGAAAATGGTCCATTTTCAAATGTTTTATTTTTGAACGTCAGTTCACATTTGTAGGTGGATCATCAGTGTTAGAGCTAAAATTAGCATGTTTAAAGTAATTTTCATGCTTCCAGGGGCCCAAAACACAAGATTTATGGAATGGTTAAAAGTGCATGAAAATGGCCAATTTACTCACTCTGAGTTCTCAAAAAGGGTTTCTTCACCCCAGGAAGTTAATTAAATACCATTTGGAGGCATTTAATGTTCGAGCAAAAACGGCTGATTTTCGACAAAAGAGATAACACCCCCCCATTACGTCATGCTTCAGAAATGTGGAAAATGGTCCGTTTTCAAATGTTTTATTTTTGAACGTCAGTTCACATTTGTAGGTGGATCATCAGTGTTAGAGCTAAAATTAGCATGTTTAAAGTGATTTTCATGCTTCCAGGGGCTCGGGAAGTTAATTAAATACCATTTGGAGGCATTTAATGTTCGAGCAAAAACGGCTGATTTTCGACAAAAGAGATAACACCCCCCCATTACGTCATGCTTCAGAAATGTGGAAAATGGTCCATTTTCAAATGTTTTATTTTTGAACGTCAGTTCACATTTGTAGGTGGATCATCAGTGTTAGAGCTAAAATTAGCATGTTTAAAGTAATTTTCATGCTTCCAGGGGCCCAAAACACAAGATTTATGGAATGGTTAAAAGTGCATGAAAATGGCCAATTTACTCACTCTGAGTTCTCAAAAAGGGTTTCTTCACCCCGGGAAGTTAATTAAATACCATTTGGAGGCATTTAATGTTCGAGCAAAAACGGCTGATTTTCGACAAAAGAGATAACACCCCCCCATTACGTCATGCTTCAGAAATGTGGAAAATGGTCCGTTTTCAAATGTTTTATTTTTGAACGTCAGTTCACATTTGTCGGTGTATCATCAGTGTTAGAGCTAAAATTAGCATGTTTAAAGTGATTTTCATGCTTCCAGGGGCCCAAAACACAAGATTAATGGAATGGTTAAAAGTGCATGAAAATGGCCAATTTACTCACTCTGAGTTCTCAAAAAGGGTTTCTTCACCCCGGGAAGTGAAATAAATACCATTTGGAGGCATTTAATGTTCGAGCAAAAACGGCTGATTTTCGACAAAAGAGATAACACCCCCCCCATTACGTCATGCTTCAGAAATGTGGAAAATGGTCCGTTTTCAAATGTTTTATTTTTGAACGTCAGTTCACATTTGTAGGTGGATCATCAGTGTTAGAGCTAAAATTAGCATGTTTAAAGTGATTTTCATGCTTCCAGGGGCTTGGGAAGTTAATTAAATACCATTTGGAGGCATTTAATGTTCGAGCAAAAACGGCTGATTTTCGACAAAAGAGATAACACCCCCCCATTACGTCATGCTTCAGAAATGTGGAAAATGGTCCGTTTTCAAATGTTTTATTTTTGAACGTCAGTTCACATTTGTAGGTGGATCATCAGTGTTAGAGCTAAAATTAGCATGTTTAAAGTGATTTTCATGCTTCCAGGGGCCCAAAACACAAGATTTATGGAATGGTTAAAAGTGCATGAAAATGGCCAATTTACTCACTCTGAGTTCTCAAAAAGGGTTTCTTCACCCCGGGAAGTTAATTAAATACCATTTGGAGGCATTTAATGTTCGAGCAAAAACGGCTGATTTTCGACAAAAGAGATAACACCCCCCCATTACGTCATGCTTCAGAAATGTGGAAAATGGTCCGTTTTCAAATGTTTTATTTTTGAACGTCAGTTCACATTTGTAGGTGGATCATCAGTGTTAGAGCTAAAATTAGCATGTTTAAAGTGATTTTCATGCTTCCAGGGGCCCAAAACACAAGATTTATGGAATGGTTAAAAGTGCATGAAAATGGCCAATTTACTCACTCTGAGTTCTCAAAAAGGGTTTCTTCACCCCGGGAAGTTAATTAAATACCCTTTGGAGGCATTTAATGTTCGAGCAAAAACGGCTGATTTTCGACAAAAGAGATAACATCCCCCCATTACGTCATGCTTCAGAAATGTGGAAAATGGTCCGTTTTCAAATGTTTTATTTTTGAACGTCAGTTCACATTTGTAGGTGGATCATCAGTGTTAGAGCTAAAATTAGCATGTTTAAAGTGATTTTCATGCTTCCAGGGGCTCGGGAAGTTAATTAAATACCATTTGGAGGCATTTAATGTTCGAGCAAAAACGGCTGATTTTCGACAAAAGAGATAACACCCCCCCATTACGTCATGCTTCAGAAATGTGGAAAATGGTCCGTTTTCAAATGTTTTATTTTTGAACGTCAGTTCACATTTGTAGGTGGATCATCAGTGTTAGAGCTAAAATTAGCATGTTTAAAGTGATTTTCATGCTTCCAGGGGCTCGGGAAGTGAAATAAATACCATTTGGAGGCATTTAATGTTCGAGCAAAAACGGCTGATTTTCGACAAAAGAGATAACACCCCCCATTACGTCATGCTTCAGAAATGTGGAAAATGGTCCGTTTTCAAATGTTTTATTTTTGAACGTCAGTTCACATTTGTAGGTGGATCATCAGTGTTAGAGCTAAAATTAGCATGTTTAAAGTGATTTTCATGCTTCCAGGGGCTCGGGAAGTGAAATAAATACCATTTGGAGGCATTTAATGTTCGAGCAAAAACGGCTGATTTTCGACAAAAGAGATAACACCCCCCCATTACGTCATGCTTCAGAAATGTGGAAAATGGTCCGTTTTCAAATGTTTTATTTTTGAACGTCAGTTCACATTTGTAGGTGGATCATCAGTGTTAGAGCTAAAATTAGCATGTTTAAAGTGATTTTCATGCTTCCAGGGGCTCGGGAAGTTAATTAAATACCATTTGGAGGCATTTAATGTTCGAGCAAAAACGGCTGATTTTCGACAAAAGAGATAACACCCCCCCATTACGTCATGCTTCAGAAATGTGGAAAATGGTCCGTTTTCAAATGTTTTATTTTTGAACGTCAGTTCACATTTGTAGGTGGATCATCAGTGTTAGAGCTAAAATTAGCATGTTTAAAGTGATTTTCATGCTTCCAGGGGCCCAAAACACAAGATTAATGGAATGGTTAAAAGTGCATGAAAATGGCCAATTTACTCACTCTGAGTTCTCAAAAAGGGTTTCTTCACCCCGGGAAGTGAAATAAATACCATTTGGAGGCATTTAATGTTCGAGCAAAAACGGCTGATTTTCGACAAAAGAGATAACACCCCCCCATTACGTCATGCTTCAGAAATGTGGAAAATGGTCCGTTTTCAAATGTTTTATTTTTGAACGTCAGTTCACATTTGTAGGTGGATCATCAGTGTTAGAGCTAAAATTAGCATGTTTAAAGTGATTTTCATGCTTCCAGGGGCCCAAAACACAAGATTTATGGAATGGTTAAAAGTGCATGAAAATGGCCAATTTACTCACTCTGAGTTCTCAAAAAGGGTTTCTTCACCCCGGGAAGTTAATTAAATACCATTCGGAGGCATTTAATGTTAGAGCAAAAACGGCTGATTTTCGACAAAAGAGATAACACCCCCCCATTACGTCATGCTTCAGAAATGTGGAAAATGGTCCGTTTTCAAATGTTTTATTTTTGAACGTCAGTTCACATTTGTAGGTGGATCATCAGTGTTAGAGCTAAAATTAGCATGTTTAAAGTGATTTTCATGCTTCCAGGGGCTCGGGAAGTGAAATAAATACCATTTGGAGGCATTTAATGTTCGAGCAAAAACGGCTGATTTTCGACAAAAGAGATAACACCCCCCCATTACGTCATGCTTCAGAAATGTGGAAAATGGTCCGTTTTCAAATGTTTTATTTTTGAACGTCAGTTCACATTTGTAGGTGGATCATCAGTGTTAGAGCTAAAATTAGCATGTTTAAAGTGATTTTCATGCTTCCAGGGGCCCAAAACACAAGATTTATGGAATGGTTAAAAGTGCATGAAAATGGCCAATTTACTCACTCTGAGTTCTCAAAAAGGGTTTCTTCACCCCGGGAAGTTAATTAAATACCATTTGGAGGCATTTAATGTTCGAGCAAAAACGGCTGATTTTCGACAAAAGAGATAACACCCCCCCATTACGCCATGCTTCAGAAATGTGGAAAATGGTCCGTTTTCAAATGTTTTATTTTTGAACGTCAGTTCACATTTGTAGGTGGATCATCAGTGTTAGAGCTAAAATTAGCATGTTTAAAGTGATTTTCATGCTTCCAGGGGCTCGGGAAGTTAATTAAATACCATTTGGAGGCATTTAATGTTCGAGCAAAAACGGCTGATTTTCGACAAAAGAGATAACACCCCCCCATTACGTCATGCTTCAGAAATGTGGAAAATGGTCCATTTTCAAATGTTTTATTTTTGAACGTCAGTTCACATTTGTAGGTGGATCATCAGTGTTAGAGCTAAAATTAGCATGTTTAAAGTAATTTTCATGCTTCCAGGGGCCCAAAACACAAGATTTATGGAATGGTTAAAAGTGCATGAAAATGGCCAATTTACTCACTCTGAGTTCTCAAAAAGGGTTTCTTCACCCCGGGAAGTTAATTAAATACCATTTGGAGGCATTTAATGTTCGAGCAAAAACGGCTGATTTTCGACAAAAGAGATAAGACCCCCCCATTACGTCATGCTTCAGAAATGTGGAAAATGGTCCGTTTTCAAATGTTTTATTTTTGAACGTCAGTTCACATTTGTAGGTGGATCATCAGTGTTAGAGCTAAAATTAGCATGTTTAAAGTGATTTTCATGCTTCCAGGGGCTCGGGAAGTTAATTAAATACCATTTGGAGGCATTTAATGTTCGAGCAAAAACGGCTGATTTTCGACAAAAGAGATAACACCCCCCCATTACGTCATGCTTCAGAAATGTTGAAAATGGTCCGTTTTCAAATGTTTTATTTTTGAACGTCAGTTCACATTTGTCGGTGTATCATCAGTGTTAGAGCTAAAATTAGCATGTTTAAAGTGATTTTCATGCTTCCAGGGGCCCAAAACACAAGAATAATGGAATGGTTAAAAGTGCATGAAAATGGCCAATTTACTCACTCTGAGTTCTCAAAAAGGGTTTCTTCACCCCGGGAAGTGAAATAAATACCATTTGGAGGCATTTAATGTTCGAGCAAAAACGGCTGATTTTCGACAAAAGAGATAACACCCCCCCATTACGTCATGCTTCAGAAATGTGGAAAATGGTCCGTTTTCAAATGTTTTATTTTTGAACGTCAGTTCACATTTGTAGGTGGATCATCAGTGTTAGAGCTAAAATTAGCATGTTTAAAGTGATTTTCATGCTTCCAGGGGCTTGGGAAGTTAATTAAATACCATTTGGAGGCATTTAATGTTCGAGCAAAAACGGCTGATTTTCGACAAAAGAGATAACACCCCCCCATTACGTCATGCTTCTGAAATGTGGAAAATGGTCCGTTTTCAAATGTTTTATTTTTGAACGTCAGTTCACATTTGTAGGTGGATCATCAGTGTTTGAGCTAAAATTAGCATGTTTAAAGTGATTTTCATGCTTCCAGGGGCCCAAAACACAAGATTTATGGAATGGTTAAAAGTGCATGAAAATGGCCAATTTACTCACTCTGAGTTCTCAAAAAGGGTTTCTTCACCCCGGGAAGTTAATTAAATACCATTTGGAGGCATTTAATGTTCGAGCAAAAACGGCTGATTTTCGACAAAAGAGATAACACCCCCCCATTACGTCATGCTTCAGAAATGTGGAAAATGGTCCGTTTTCAAATGTTTTATTTTTGAACGTCAGTTCACATTTGTAGGTGGATCATCAGTGTTAGAGCTAAAATTAGCATGTTTAAAGTGATTTTCATGCTTCCAGGGGCCCAAAACACAAGATTTATGGAATGGTTAAAAGTGCATGAAAATGGCCAATTTACTCACTCTGAGTTCTCAAAAAGGGTTTCTTCACCCCGGGAAGTTAATTAAATACCCTTTGGAGGCATTTAATGTTCGAGCAAAAACGGCTGATTTTCGACAAAAGAGATAACACCCCCCCATTACGTCATGCTTCAGAAATGTGGAAAATGGTCCGTTTTCAAATGTTTTATTTTTGAACGTCAGTTCACATTTGTAGGTGGATCATCAGTGTTAGAGCTAAAATTAGCATGTTTAAAGTGATTTTCATGCTTCCAGGGGCTCGGGAAGTTAATTAAATACCATTTGGAGGCATTTAATGTTCGAGCAAAAACGGCTGATTTTCGACAAAAGAGATAACACCCCCCCATTACGTCATGCTTCAGAAATGTGGAAAATGGTCCGTTTTCAAATGTTTTATTTTTGAACGTCAGTTCACATTTGTAGGTGGATCATCAGTGTTAGAGCTAAAATTAGCATGTTTAAAGTGATTTTCATGCTTCCAGGGGCTCGGGAAGTGAAATAAATACCATTTGGAGGCATTTAATGTTCGAGCAAAAACGGCTGATTTTTGACAAAAGAGATAACACCCCCCCATTACGTCATGCTTCAGAAATGTGGAAAATGGTCCGTTTTCAAATGTTTTATTTTTGAACGTCACTTCACATTTGTAGGTGGATCATCAGTGTTAGAGCTAAAATTAGCATGTTTAAAGTGATTTTCATGCTTCCAGGGGCTCGGGAAGTGAAATAAATACCATTTGGAGGCATTTAATGTTCGAGCAAAAACGGCTGATTTTCGACAAAAGAGATAACACCCCCCCATTACGTCATGCTTCAGAAATGTGGAAAATGGTCCGTTTTCAAATGTTTTATTTTTGAACGTCAGTTCACATTTGTAGGTGGATCATCAGTGTTAGAGCTAAAATTAGCATGTTTAAAGTGATTTTCATGCTTCCAGGGGCTCGGGAAGTTAATTAAATACCATTTGGAGGCATTTAATGTTCGAGCAACAACGGCTGATTTTCGACAAAAGAGATAACACCCCCCCATTACGTCATGCTTCAGAAATGTGGAAAATGGTCCGTTTTCAAATGTTTTATTTTTGAACGTCAGTTCACATTTGTAGGTGGATCATCAGTGTTAGAGCTAAAATTAGCATGTTTAAAGTGATTTTCATGCTTCCAGGGGCCCAAAACACAAGATTTATGGAATGGTTAAAAGTGCATGAAAAGGGCCAATTTACTCACTCTGAGTTCTCAAAAAGGGTTTCTTCACCCCGGGAAGTTAATTAAATACCATTTGGAGGCATTTAATGTTCGAGCAAAAACGGCTGATTTTCGACAAAAGAGATAACACCCCCCCATTACGTCATGCTTCAGAAATGTGGAAAATGGTCCGTTTTCAAATGTTTTATTTTTGAACGTCAGTTCACATTTGTAGGTGGATCATCAGTGTTAGAGCTAAAATTAGCATGTTTAAAGTGATTTTCATGCTTCCAGGGGCTCGGGAAGTGAAATAAATACCATTTGGAGGCATTTAATGTTCGAGCAAAAACGGCTGATTTTCGACAAAAGAGATAACACCCCCCCATTACGTCATGCTTCAGAAATGTGGAAAATGGTCCGTTTTCAAATGTTTTATTTTTGAACGTCAGTTCACATTTGTAGGTGGATCATCAGTGTTAGAGCTAAAATTAGCATGTTTAAAGTGATTTTCATGCTTCCAGGGGCCCAAAACACAAGATTTATGGAATGGTTAAAAGTGCATGAAAATGGCCAATTTACTCACTCTGAGTTCTCAAAAAGGGTTTCTTCACCCCGGGAAGTTAATTAAATACCATTTGGAGGCATTTAATGTTCGAGCAAAAACGGCTGATTTTCGACAAAAGAGATAACACCCCCCCATTACGTCATGCTTCAGAAATGTGGAAAATGGTCCGTTTTCAAATGTTTTATTTTTGAACGTCAGTTCACATTTGTAGGTGGATCATCAGTGTTAGAGCTAAAATTAGCATGTTTAAAGTGATTTTCATGCTTCCAGGGGCTCGGGAAGTTAATTAAATACCATTTGGAGGCATTTAATGTTCGAGCAAAAACGGCTTATTTTCGACAAAAGAGATAACACCCCCCCATTACGTCATGCTTCAGAAATGAGGAAAATGGTCCGTTTTCAAATGTTTTATTTTTGAACGTCAGTTCACATTTGTAGGTGGATCATCAGTGTTAGAGCTAAAATTAGCATGTTTAAAGTGATTTTCATGCTTCCACGGCCCAAAACACAAGATTTATGGAATGGTTAAAAGTGCATGAAAATGGCCAATTTACTCACTCTGAGTTCTCAAAAAGGGTTTCTTCACCCCGGGAAGTTAATTAAATACCATTTGGAGGCATTTAATGTTCGAGCAAAAACGGCTGATTTTCGACAAAAGAGATAACAACCCCCCCATTACGTCATGCTTCAGAAATGTGGAAAATGGTCCGTTTTCAAATGTTTTATTTTTGAACGTCAGTTCACATTTGTAGGTGGATCATCAGTGTTAGAGCTAAAATTAGCATGTTTAAAGTGATTTTCATGCTTCCAGGGGCTCGGGAAGTGAAATAAATACCATTTGGAGGCATTTAATGTTCGAGCAAAAACGGCTGATTTTCGACAAAAGAGATAACACCCCCCCATTACGTCATGCTTCAGAAATGTGGAAAATGGTCCGTTTTCAAATGTTTTATTTTTGAACGTCAGTTTACATTTGTAGGTGGATCATCAGTGTTAGAGCTAAAATTAGCATGTTTAAAGTGATTTTCATGCTTCCAGGGGCTCGGGAAGTTAATTAAATACCATTTGGAGGCATTTAATGTTCGAGCAAAAACGGCTGATTTTCGACAAAAGAGATAACACCCCCCCATTACGTCATGCTTCAGAAATGTGGAAAATGGTCTGTTTTCAAATGTTTTATTTTTGAACGTCAGTTCACATTTGTAGGTGGATCATCAGTGTTAGAGCTAAAATTAGCATGTTTAAAGTGATTTTCATGCTTCCAGGGGCTCGGGAAGTTAATTAAATACCATTTGGAGGCATTTAATGTTCGAGCAAAAACGGCTGATTTTCGACAAAAGAGATAACACCCCCCCATTACGTCATGCTTCAGAAATGTGGAAAATGGTCCGTTTTCAAATGTTTTATTTTTGAACGTCAGTTCACATTTGTAGGTGGATCATCAGTGTTAGAGCTAAAATTAGCATGTTTAAAGTGATTTTCATGCTTCCAGGGGCTCGGGAAGTTAATTAAATACCATTTGGAGGCATTTAATGTTCGAGCAAAAACGGCTGATTTTCGACAAAAGAGATAACACCCCCCCATTACGTCATGCTTCAGAAATGTGGAAAATGGTCCGTTTTCAAATGTTTTATTTTTGAACGTCAGTTCACATTTGTAGGTGGATCATCAGTGTTAGAGCTAAAATTAGCATGTTTAAAGTGATTTTCATGCTTCCAGGGGCTCGGGAAGTTAATTAAATACCATTTGGAGGCATTTAATGTTCGAGCAAAAACGGCTGATTTTCGACAAAAGAGATAACACCCCCCATTACGTCATGCTTCAGAAATGTGGAAAATGTTCCGTTTTCAAATGTTTTATTTTTGAACGTCAGTTCACATTTGTAGGTGGATCATCAGTGTTAGAGCTAAAATTAGCATGTTTAAAGTGATTTTCATGCTTCCAGGGGCCCAAAACACAAGATTTATGGAATGGTTAAAAGTGCATGAAAATGGCCAATTACTCACTCTGAGTTCTCAAAAAGGGTTTCTTCACCCCGGGAAGTTAATTAAATACCATTTGGAGGCATTTAATGTTCGAGCAAAAACGACTGATTTTCGACAAAAGAGATAACACCCCCCCATTACGTCATGCTTCAGAAATGTGGAAAATGGTCCATTTTCAAATGTTTTATTTTTGAACGTCAGTTCACATTTGTAGGTGGATCATCAGTGTTAGAGCTAAAATTAGCATGTTTAAAGTGATTTTCATGCTTCCAGGGGCTCGGGAAGTTAATTAAATACCATTTGGAGGCATTTAATGTTCGAGCAAAAACGGCTGATTTTCGACAAAAGAGATAACACCCCCCCATTACGTCATGCTTCAGAAATGTGGAAAATGGTCCGTTTTCAAATGTTTTATTTTTGAACGTCAGTTCACATTTGTAGGTGGATCATCAGTGTTAGAGCTAAAATTAGCATGTTTAAAGTGATTTTCATGCTTCCAGGGGCCCAAAACACAAGATTTATGGAATGGTTAAAAGTGCATGAAAATGGCCAATTTACTCACTCTGAGTTCTCAAAAAGGGTTTCTTCACCCCGGGAAGTGAAATAAATACCATTTGGAGGCATTTAATGTTCGAGCAAAAACGGCTGATTTTCGACAAAAGAGATAACACCCCCCCATTACGTCATGCTTCAGAAATGTGGAAAATGGTCCGTTTTCAAATGTTTTATTTTTGAACGTCAGTTCACATTTGTAGGTGGATCATCAGTGTTAGAGCTAAAATTAGCATGTTTAAAGTGATTTTCATGCTTCCAGGGGCTCGGGAAGTGAAATAAATACCATTTGGAGGCATTTAATGTTCGAGCAAAAACGGCTGATTTTCGACAAAAGAGATAACACCCCCCCCCCCCATTACGTCATGCTTCAGAAATGTGGAAAATGGTCCGTTTTCAAATGTTTTATTTTTGAACGTCAGTTCACATTTGTAGGTGGATCATCAGTGTTAGAGCTAAAATTAGCATGTTTAAAGCGATTTTCATGCTTCCAGGGGCTCGGGAAGTTAATTAAATACCATTTGGAGGCATTTAATGTTCGAGCAAAAACGGCTGATTTTCGACAAAAGAGATAACACCCCCCCCATTACGTCATGCTTCAGAAATGTGGAAAATGGTCCGTTTTCAAATGTTTTATTTTTGAACGTCAGTTCACATTTGTAGGTGGATCATCAGTGTTAGAGCTAAAATTAGCATGTTTAAAGTGATTTTCATGCTTCCAGGGGCCCAAAACACAAGATTAATGGAATGGTTAAAAGTGCATGAAAATGGCCAATTTACTCACTCTGAGTTCTCAAAAAGGGTTTTTTCACCCCGGGAAGTGAAAAAACATACTATTTGGAGGCATTTAATGTTCGAGCAAAAACGGCTGATTTTCGACAAAAGAGATAACACCCCCCCATTACGTCATGCTTCAGAAATGTGGAAAATGGTCCGTTTTCAAATGTTTTATTTTTGAACGTCAGTTCACATTTGTAGGTGGATCATCAGTGTTAGAGCTAAAATTAGCATGTTTAAAGTGATTTTCATGCTTCCAGGGGCTCGGGAAGTGAAATAAATACCATTTGGAGGCATTTAATGTTCGAGCAAAAACGGCTGATTTTCGACAAAAGAGATAACACCCCCCCCCCCCATTACGTCATGCTTCAGAAATGTGGAAAATGGTCCGTTTTCAAATGTTTTATTTTTGAACGTCAGTTCACATTTGTAGGTGGATCATCAGTGTTAGAGCTAAAATTAGCATGTTTAAAGCGATTTTCATGCTTCCAGGGGCTCGGGAAGTTAATTAAATACCATTTGGAGGCATTTAATGTTCGAGCAAAAACGGCTGATTTTCGACAAAAGAGATAACACCCCCCCCATTACGTCATGCTTCAGAAATGTGGAAAATGGTCCGTTTTCAAATGTTTTATTTTTGAACGTCAGTTCACATTTGTAGGTGGATCATCAGTGTTAGAGCTAAAATTAGCATGTTTAAAGTGATTTTCATGCTTCCAGGGGCCCAAAACACAAGATTAATGGAATGGTTAAAAGTGCATGAAAATGGCCAATTTACTCACTCTGAGTTCTCAAAAAGGGTTTTTTCACCCCGGGAAGTGAAAAAACATACTATTTGGAGGCATTTAATGTTCGAGCAAAAACGGCTGATTTTCGACAAAAGAGATAACACCCCCCCATTACGTCATGCTTCAGAAATGTGGAAAATGGTCCGTTTTCAAATGTTTTATTTTTGAACGTCAGTTCACATTTGTAGGTGGATCATCAGTGTTAGAGCTAAAATTAGCATGTTTAAAGTGATTTTCATGCTTCCATGGGCCCAAAACACAAGATTTATGGAATGGTTAAAAGTGCATGAAAATGGCCAATTTACTCACTCTGAGTTCTCAAAAAGGGTTTCTTCACCCCGGGAAGTTAATTAAATACCATTTGGAGGCATTTAATGTTCGAGCAAAAACGGCTGATTTTCGACAAAAGAGATAACACCCCACCATTACGTCATGCTTCAGAAATGTGGAAAATGGTCCGTTTTCAAATGTTTTATTTTTGAACGTCAGTTCACATTTGTAGGTGGATCATCAGTGTTAGAGCTAAAATTAGCATGTTTAAAGTGATTTTCATGCTTCCAGGGGCTCGGGAAGTGAAATAAATACCATTTGGAGGCATTTAATGTTCGAGCAAAAACGGCTGATTTTCGACAAAAGAGATAACACCCCTCCATTACGTCATGCTTCAGAAATGTGGAAAATGGTCCGTTTTCAAATGTTTTATTTTTGAACGTCAGTTCACATTTGTAGGTGGATCATCAGTGTTAGAGCTAAAATTAGCATGTTTAAAGTGATTTTCATGCTTCCAGGGGCCCAAAACACAAGATTTATGGAATGGTTAAAAGTGCATGAAAATGGCCAATTTACTCACTCTGAGTTGTCAAAAAGGGTTTCTTCACCCCGGGAAGTTAATTAAATACCATTTGGAGGCATTTAATGTTCGAGCAAAAACGGCTGATTTTCGACAAAAGAGATAACACCCCCCCATTACGTCATGCTTCAGAAATGTGGAAAATGGTCCGTTTTCAAATGTTTTATTTTTGAACGTCAGTTCACATTTGTAGGTGGATCATCAGTGTTAGAGCTAAAATTAGCATGTTTAAAGTGATTTTCATGCTTCCAGGGGCTCGGGAAGTTAATTAAATACCATTTGGAGGCATTTAATGTTCGAGCAAAAACGGCTGATTTTCGACAAAAGAGATAACACCCCCCCCATTACGTCATGCTTCAGAAATGTGGAAAATGGTCCGTTTTCAAATGTTTTATTTTTGAACGTCAGTTCACATTTGTAGGTGGATCATCAGTGTTAGAGCTAAAATTAGCATGTTTAAAGTGATTTTCATGCTTCCAGGGGCTCGGGAAGTTAATTAAATACCATTTGGAGGCATTTAATGTTCGAGCAAAAACGGCTGATTTTCGACAAAAGAGATAACACCCCCCCATTACGTCATGCTTCAGAAATGTGGAAAATGGTCCGTTTTCAAATGTTTTATTTTTGAACGTCAGTTCACATTTGTAGGTGGATCATCAGTGTTAGAGCTAAAATTAGCATGTTTAAAGTGATTTTCATGCTTCCAGGGGCCCAAAACACAAGATTTATGGAATGGTTAAAAGTGCATGAAAATGGCCAATTTACTCACTCTGAGTTCTCAAAAAGGGTTTCTTCACCCCGGGAAGTTAATTAAATACCATTTGGAGGCATTTAATGTTCGAGCAAAAACGGCTGATTTTCGACAAAAGAGATAACACCCCCCCATTACGTCATGCTTCAGAAATGTGGAAAATGGTCCGTTTTCAAATGTTTTATTTTTGAACGTCAGTTCACATTTGTAGGTGGATCATCAGTGTTAGAGCTAAAATTAGCATGTTTAAAGTGATTTTCATGCTTCCAGGGGCTCGGGAAGTTAATTAAATACCATTTGGAGGCATTTAATGTTCGAGCAAAAACGGCTGATTTTGGACAAAAGAGATAACAACCCCCCATTACGTCATGCTTCAGAAATGTGGAAAATGGTCCGTTTTCAAATGTTTTATTTTTGAACGCCAGTTCACATTTGTAGGTGGATCATCAGTGTTAGAGCTAAAATTAGCATGTTTAAAGTGATTTTCATGCTTCCAGGGGCTCGGGAAGTTAATTAAATACCATTTGGAGGCATTTAATGTTCGAGCAAAAACGGCTGATTTTCGACAAAAGAGATAACACACCCCCATTATGTCATGCTTCAGAAATGTGGAAAATGGTCCGTTTTCAAATGTTTTATTCTTGAACGTCAGTTCACATTTGTAGGTGGATCATCAGTGTTAGAGCTAAAATTAGCATGTTTAAAGTGATTTTCATGCTTCCAGGGGCCCAAAACACAAGATTTATGGAATGGTTAAAAGTGCATGAAAATGGCCAATTTACTCACTCTGAGTTCTCAAAAAGGGTTTCTTCACCCCGGGAAGTTAATTAAATACCATTTGGAGGCATTTAATGTTCGAGCAAAAACGGCTGATTTTCGACAAAAGAGATAACACCCCCCATTACGTCATGCGTCAGAAATGTGGAAAATGGTCCGTTTTCAAATGTTTTATTTTTGAACATCAGTTCACATTTGTAGGTGGATCATCAGTGTTAGAGCTAAAATTAGCATGTTTAAAGTGATTTTCATGCTTCCAGGGGCCCAAAACACAAGATTTATGGAATGGTTAAAAGTGCATGAAAATGGCCAATTTACTCACTCTGAGTTCTCAAAAAGGGTTTCTTCACCCCGGGAAGTTAATTAAATACCATTTGGAGGCATTTAATGTTCGAGCAAAAACGGCTGATTTTCGACAAAAGAGATAACACCCCCCCATTACGCCATGCTTCAGAAATGTGGAAAATGGTCCGTTTTCAAATGTTTTATTTTTGAACGTCAGTTCACATTTGTAGGTGGATCATCAGTGTTAGAGCTAAAATTAGCATGTTTAACGTGATTTTCATGCTTCCAGGGGCTCGGGAAGTTAATTAAATACCATTTGGAGGCATTTAATGTTCGAGCAAAAACGGCTGATTTTCGACAAAAGAGATAACACCCCCCCATTACGTCATGCTTCAGAAATGTGGAAAATGGTCCATTTTCAAATGTTTTATTTTTGAACGTCAGTTCACATTTGTAGGTGGATCATCAGTGTTAGAGCTAAAATTAGCATGTTTAAAGTGATTTTCATGCTTCCAGGGGCCCAAAACACAAGATTTATGGAATGGTTAAAAGTGCATGAAAATGGCCAATTTACTCACTCTGACTTCTCAAAAAGGGTTTCTTCACCCCGGGAAGTTAATTAAATACCATTTGGAGGCATTTAATGTTCGAGCAAAAACGGCTGATTTTCGACAAAAGAGATAACACCCCCCCATTACGTCATGCTTCAGAAATGTGGAAAATGGTCCGTTTTCAAATGTTTTATTTTTGAACGTCAGTTCACATTTGTAGGAAGATCATCAGTGTTAGAGCTAAAATTAGCATGTTTGAAGTGATTTTCATGCTTCCAGGGGCTCGGGAAGTTAATTAAATACCATTTGGAGGCATTTAATGTTCGAGCAAAAACGGCTGATTTTCGACAAAAGAGATAACACCCCCCCAATTACGTCATGCTTCAGAAATGTGGAAAATGGTCCGTTTTCAAATGTTTTATTTTTGAACGCCAGTTCACATTTGTAGGTGGATCATCAGTGTTAGAGCTAAAATTAGCATGTTTAAAGTGATTTTCATGCTTCCAGGGGCTCGGGAAGTTAATTAAATACCATTTGGAGGCATTTAATGTTCGAGCAAAAACGGCTGATTTTCGACAAAAGAGATAACACCCCCCCATTACGTCATGCTTCAGAAATGTGGAAAATGGTCCGTTTTCAAATGTTTTATTTTTGAACGTCAGTTCACATTTGTAGGTGGATCATCAGTGTTAGAGCTAAAATTAGCATGTTTAAAGTGATTTTCATGCTTCCAGGGGCCCAAAACACAAGATTTATGGAATGGTTAAAAGTGCATGAAAATGGCCAATTTACTCACTCTGAGTTCTCAAAAAGGGTTTCTTCACCCCGGGAAGTTAATTAAATACCATTTGGAGGCATTTAATGTTCGAGCAAAAACGGCTGATTTTCGACAAAAGAGATAACACCCCCCCATTACGTCATGCTTCAGAAATGTGGAAAATGGTCCGTTTTCAAATGTTTTATTTTTGAACGTCAGTTCACATTTGTAGGTGGATCATCAGTGTTAGAGCTAAAATTAGCATGTTTAAAGTGATTTTCATGCTTCCAGGGGCTCGGGAAGTTAATTAAATACCATTTGGAGGCATTTAATGTTCGAGCAAAAACGGCTGATTTTCGACAAAAGAGATAACACCCCCCCATTACGTCATGCTTCAGAAATGTGGAAAATGGTCCGTTTTCAAATGTTTTATTTTTGAACGTCAGTTCACATTTGTAGGTGGATCATCAGTGTTAGAGCTAAAATTAGCATGTTTAAAGTGATTTTCATGCTTCCAGGGGCTCGGGAAGTTAATTAAATACCATTTGGAGGCATTTAATGTTCGAGCAAAAACGGCTGATTTTCGACAAAAGAGATAACACCCCCCCATTACGTCATGCTTCAGAAATGTGGAAAATGGTCCGTTTTCAAATGTTTTATTTTTGAACGTCAGTTCACATTTGTAGGTGGATCATCAGTGTTAGAGCTAAAATTAGCATGTTTAAAGTGATTTTCATGCTTCCAGGGGCCCAAAACACAAGATTTATGGAATGGTTAAAAGTGCATGAAAATGGCCAATTTACTCACTCTGACTTCTCAAAAAGGGTTTCTTCACCCCGGGAAGTTAATTAAATACCATTTGGAGGCATTTAATGTTCGAGCAAAAACGGCTGATTTTCGACAAAAGAGATAACACCCCCCCATTACGTCATGCTTCAGAAATGTGGAAAATGGTCCGTTTTCAAATGTTTTATTTTTGAACGTCAGTTCACATTTGTAGGAAGATCATCAGTGTTAGAGCTAAAATTAGCATGTTTGAAGTGATTTTCATGCTTCCAGGGGCTCGGGAAGTTAATTAAATACCATTTGGAGGCATTTAATGTTCGAGCAAAAACGGCTGATTTTCGACAAAAGAGATAACACCCCCCCAATTACGTCATGCTTCAGAAATGTGGAAAATGGTCCGTTTTCAAATGTTTTATTTTTGAACGCCAGTTCACATTTGTAGGTGGATCATCAGTGTTAGAGCTAAAATTAGCATGTTTAAAGTGATTTTCATGCTTCCAGGGGCTCGGGAAGTTAATTAAATACCATTTGGAGGCATTTAATGTTCGAGCAAAAACGGCTGATTTTCGACAAAAGAGATAACACCCCCCCATTACGTCATGCTTCAGAAATGTGGAAAATGGTCCGTTTTCAAATGTTTTATTTTTGAACGTCAGTTCACATTTGTAGGTGGATCATCAGTGTTAGAGCTAAAATTAGCATGTTTAAAGTGATTTTCATGCTTCCAGGGGCCCAAAACACAAGATTTATGGAATGGTTAAAAGTGCATGAAAATGGCCAATTTACTCACTCTGAGTTCTCAAAAAGGGTTTCTTCACCCGGGAAGTTAATTAAATACCATTTGGAGGCATTTAATGTTCGAGCAAAAACGGCTGATTTTCGACAAAAGAGATAACACCCCCCCATTACGTCATGCTTCAGAAATGTGGAAAATGGTCCGTTTTCAAATGTTTTATTTTTGAACGTCAGTTCACATTTGTAGGTGGATCATCAGTGTTAGAGCTAAAATTAGCATGTTTAAAGTGATTTTCATGCTTCCAGGGGCTTGGGAAGTTAATTAAATACCATTTGGAGGCATTTAATGTTCGAGCAAAAACGGCTGATTTTCGACAAAAGAGATAACACCCCCCCATTACGTCATGCTTCAGAAATGTGGAAAATGGTCCGTTTTCAAATGTTTTATTTTTGAACGTCAGTTCACATTTGTCGGTGTATCATCAGTGTTAGAGCTAAAATTAGCATGTTTAAAGTGATTTTCATGCTTCCAGGGGCCCAAAACACAAGATTAATGGAATGGTTAAAAGTGCATGAAAATGGCCAATTTACTCACTCTGAGTTCTCAAAAAGGGTTTCTTCACCCCGGGAAGTGAAATAAATACCATTTGGAGGCATTTAATGTTCGAGCAAAAACGGCTGATTTTCGACAAAAGAGATAACACCCCCCCCATTACGTCATGCTTCAGAAATGTGGAAAATGGTCCGTTTTCAAATGTTTTATTTTTGAACGTCAGTTCACATTTGTAGGTGGATCATCAGTGTTAGAGCTAAAATTAGCATGTTTAAAGTGATTTTCATGCTTCCAGGGGCTTGGGAAGTTAATTAAATACCATTTGGAGGCATTTAATGTTCGAGCAAAAACGGCTGATTTTCGACAAAAGAGATAACACCCCCCCATTACGTCATGCTTCAGAAATGTGGAAAATGGTCCGTTTTCAAATGTTTTATTTTTGAACGTCAGTTCACATTTGTAGGTGGATCATCAGTGTTAGAGCTAAAATTAGCATGTTTAAAGTGATTTTCATGCTTCCAGGGGCCCAAAACACAAGATTTATGGAATGGTTAAAAGTGCATGAAAATGGCCAATTTACTCACTCTGAGTTCTCAAAAAGGGTTTCTTCACCCCGGGAAGTTAATTAAATACCATTTGGAGGCATTTAATGTTCGAGCAAAAACGGCTGATTTTCGACAAAAGAGATAACACCCCCCCATTACGTCATGCTTCAGAAATGTGGAAAATGGTCCGTTTTCAAATGTTTTATTTTTGAACGTCAGTTCACATTTGTAGGTGGATCATCAGTGTTAGAGCTAAAATTAGCATGTTTAAAGTGATTTTCATGCTTCCAGGGGCCCAAAACACAAGATTTATGGAATGGTTAAAAGTGCATGAAAATGGCCAATTTACTCACTCTGAGTTCTCAAAAAGGGTTTCTTCACCCCGGGAAGTTAATTAAATACCCTTTGGAGGCATTTAATGTTCGAGCAAAAACGCCTGATTTTCGACAAAAGAGATAACACCCCCCCATTACGTCATGCTTCAGAAATGTGGAAAATGGTCCGTTTTCAAATGTTTTATTTTTGAACGTCAGTTCACATTTGTAGGTGGATCATCAGTGTTAGAGCTAAAATTAGCATGTTTAAAGTGATTTTCATGCTTCCAGGGGCTCGGGAAGTTAATTAAATACCATTTGGAGGCATTTAATGTTCGAGCAAAAACGGCTGATTTTCGACAAAAGAGATAACACCCCCCCGTTACGTCATGCTTCAGAAATGTGGAAAATGGTCCGTTTTCAAATGTTTTATTTTTGAACGTCAGTTCACATTTGTAGGTGGATCATCAGTGTTAGAGCTAAAATTAGCATGTTTAAAGTGATTTTCATGCTTCCAGGGGCTCGGGAAGTGAAATAAATACCATTTGGAGGCATTTAATGTTCGAGCAAAAACGGCTGATTTTCGACAAAAGAGATAACACCCCCCCATTACGTCATGCTTCAGAAATGTGGAAAATGGTCCATTTTCAAATGTTTTATTTTTGAACGTCAGTTCACATTTGTAGGTGGATCATCAGTGTTAGAGCTAAAATTAGCATGTTTAAAGTGATTTTCATGCTTCCAGGGGCTCGGGAAGTGAAATAAATACCATTTGGAGGCATTTAATGTTCGAGCAAAAACGGCTGATTTTCGACAAAAGAGATAACACCCCCCCATTACGTCATGCTTCAGAAATGTGGAAAATGGTCCGTTTTCAAATGTTTTATTTTTGAACGTCAGTTCACATTTGTAGGTGGATCATCAGTGTTAGAGCTAAAATTAGCATGTTTAAAGTGATTTTCATGCTTCCAGGGGCTCGGGAAGTTAATTAAATACCATTTGGAGGCATTTAATGTTCGAGCAAAAACGGCTGATTTTCGACAAAAGAGATAACACCCCCCCATTACGTCATGCTTCAGAAATGTGGAAAATGGTCCGTTTTCAAATGTTTTATTTTTGAACGTCAGTTCACATTTGTAGGTGGATCATCAGTGTTAGAGCTAAAATTAGCATGTTTAAAGTGATTTTCATGCTTCCAGGGGCCCAAAACACAAGATTAATGGAATGGTTAAAAGTGCATGAAAATGGCCAATTTACTCACTCTGAGTTCTCAAAAAGGGTTTCTTCACCCCGGGAAGTGAAATAAATACCATTTGGAGGCATTTAATGTTCGAGCAAAAACGGCTGATTTTCGACAAAAGAGATAACACCCCCCCATTACGTCATGCTTCAGAAATGTGGAAAATGGTCCGTTTTCAAATGTTTTATTTTTGAACGTCAGTTCACATTTGTAGGTGGATCATCAGTGTTAGAGCTAAAATTAGCATGTTTAAAGTGATTTTCATGCTTCCAGGGGCCCAAAACACAAGATTTATGGAATGGTTAAAAGTGCATGAAAATGGCCAATTTACTCACTCTGAGTTCTCAAAAAGGGTTTCTTCACCCCGGGAAGTTAATTAAATACCATTCGGAGGCATTTAATGTTAGAGCAAAAACGGCTGATTTTCGACAAAAGAGATAACACCCCCCCATTACGTCATGCTTCAGAAATGTGGAAAATGGTCCGTTTTCAAATGTTTTATTTTTGAACGTCAGTTCACATTTGTAGGTGGATCATCAGTGTTAGAGCTAAAATTAGCATGTTTAAAGTGATTTTCATGCTTCCAGGGGCTCGGGAAGTGAAATAAATACCATTTGGAGGCATTTAATGTTCGAGCAAAAACGGCTGATTTTCGACAAAAGAGATAACACCCCCCCATTACGTCATGCTTCAGAAATGTGGAAAATGGTCCGTTTTCAAATGTTTTATTTTTAAACGTCAGTTCACATTTGTAGGTGGATCATCAGTGTTAGAGCTAAAATTAGCATGTTTAAAGTGATTTTCATGCTTCCAGGGGCCCAAAACACAAGATTTATGGAATGGTTAAAAGTGCATGAAAATGGCCAATTTACTCACTCTGAGTTCTCAAAAAGGGTTTCTTCACCCCGGGAAGTTAATTAAATACCATTTGGAGGCATTTAATGTTCGAGCAAAAACGGCTGATTTTCGACAAAAGAGATAACACCCCCCCATTACGCCATGCTTCAGAAATGTGGAAAATGGTCCGTTTTCAAATGTTTTATTTTTGAACGTCAGTTCACATTTGTAGGTGGATCATCAGTGTTAGAGCTAAAATTAGCATGTTTAAAGTGATTTTCATGCTTCCAGGGGCTCGGGAAGTTAATTAAATACCATTTGGAGGCATTTAATGTTCGAGCAAAAACGGCTGATTTTCGACAAAAGAGATAACACCCCCCCATTACGTCATGCTTCAGAAATGTGGAAAATGGTCCATTTTCAAATGTTTTATTTTTGAACGTCAGTTCACATTTGTAGGTGGATCATCAGTGTTAGAGCTAAAATTAGCATGTTTAAAGTAATTTTCATGCTTCCAGGGGCCCAAAACACAAGATTTATGGAATGGTTAAAAGTGCATGAAAATGGCCAATTTACTCACTCTGAGTTCTCAAAAAGGGTTTCTTCACCCCGGGAAGTTAATTAAATACCATTTGGAGGCATTTAATGTTCGAGCAAAAACGGCTGATTTTCGACAAAAGAGATAAGACCCCCCCATTACGTCATGCTTCAGAAATGTGGAAAATGGTCCGTTTTCAAATGTTTTATTTTTGAACGTCAGTTCACATTTGTAGGTGGATCATCAGTGTTAGAGCTAAAATTAGCATGTTTAAAGTGATTTTCATGCTTCCAGGGGCTCGGGAAGTTAATTAAATACCATTTGGAGGCATTTAATGTTCGAGCAAAAACGGCTGATTTTCGACAAAAGAGATAACACCCCCCCATTACGTCATGCTTCAGAAATGTTGAAAATGGTCCGTTTTCAAATGTTTTATTTTTGAACGTCAGTTCACATTTGTCGGTGTATCATCAGTGTTAGAGCTAAAATTAGCATGTTTAAAGTGATTTTCATGCTTCCAGGGGCCCAAAACACAAGATTAATGGAATGGTTAAAAGTGCATGAAAATGGCCAATTTACTCACTCTGAGTTCTCAAAAAGGGTTTCTTCACCCCGGGAAGTGAAATAAATACCATTTGGAGGCATTTAATGTTCGAGCAAAAACGGCTGATTTTCGACAAAAGAGATAACACCCCCCCATTACGTCATGCTTCAGAAATGTGGAAAATGGTCCGTTTTCAAATGTTTTATTTTTGAACGTCAGTTCACATTTGTAGGTGGATCATCAGTGTTAGAGCTAAAATTAGCATGTTTAAAGTGATTTTCATGCTTCCAGGGGCTTGGGAAGTTAATTAAATACCATTTGGAGGCATTTAATGTTCGAGCAAAAACGGCTGATTTTCGACAAAAGAGATAACACCCCCCCATTACGTCATGCTTCAGAAATGTGGAAAATGGTCCGTTTTCAAATGTTTTATTTTTGAACGTCAGTTCACATTTGTAGGTGGATCATCAGTGTTAGAGCTAAAATTAGCATGTTTAAAGTGATTTTCATGCTTCCAGGGGCCCAAAACACAAGATTTATGGAATGGTTAAAAGTGCATGAAAATGGCCAATTTACTCACTCTGAGTTCTCAAAAAGGGTTTCTTCACCCCGGGAAGTTAATTAAATACCATTTGGAGGCATTTAATGTTCGAGCAAAAACGGCTGATTTTCGACAAAAGAGATAACACCCCCCCATTACGTCATGCTTCAGAAATGTGGAAAATGGTCCGTTTTCAAATGTTTTATTTTTGAACGTCAGTTCACATTTGTAGGTGGATCATCAGTGTTAGAGCTAAAATTAGCATGTTTAAAGTGATTTTCATGCTTCCAGGGGCCCAAAACACAAGATTTATGGAATGGTTAAAAGTGCATGAAAATGGCCAATTTACTCACTCTGAGTTCTCAAAAAGGGTTTCTTCACCCCGGGAAGTTAATTAAATACCCTTTGGAGGCATTTAATGTTCGAGCAAAAACGGCTGATTTTCGACAAAAGAGATAACACCCCCCCATTACGTCATGCTTCAGAAATGTGGAAAATGGTCCGTTTTCAAATGTTTTATTTTTGAACGTCAGTTCACATTTGTAGGTGGATCATCAGTGTTAGAGCTAAAATTAGCATGTTTAAAGTGATTTTCATGCTTCCAGGGGCTCGGGAAGTTAATTAAATACCATTTGGAGGCATTTAATGTTCGAGCAAAAACGGCTGATTTTCGACAAAAGAGATAACACCCCCCCATTACGTCATGCTTCAGAAATGTGGAAAATGGTCCGTTTTCAAATGTTTTATTTTTGAACGTCAGTTCACATTTGTAGGTGGATCATCAGTGTTAGAGCTAAAATTAGCATGTTTAAAGTGATTTTCATGCTTCCAGGGGCTCGGGAAGTGAAATAAATACCATTTGGAGGCATTTAATGTTCGAGCAAAAACGGCTGATTTTTGACAAAAGAGATAACACCCCCCCATTACGTCATGCTTCAGAAATGTGGAAAATGGTCCGTTTTCAAATGTTTTATTTTTGAACGTCACTTCACATTTGTAGGTGGATCATCAGTGGAGGCATTTAATGTTCGAGCAAAAACGGCTGATTTTCGACAAAAGAGATAACACCCCCCCATTACGTCATGCTTCAGAAATGTGGAAAATGGTCCGTTTTCAAATGTTTTATTTTTGAACGTCAGTTCACATTTGTAGGTGGATCATCAGTGTTAGAGCTAAAATTAGCATGTTTAAAGTGATTTTCATGCTTCCAGGGGCTCGGGAAGTTAATTAAATACCATTTGGAGGCATTTAATGTTCGAGCAACAACGGCTGATTTTCGACAAAAGAGATAACACCCCCCCATTACGTCATGCTTCAGAAATGTGGAAAATGGTCCGTTTTCAAATGTTTTATTTTTGAACGTCAGTTCACATTTGTAGGTGGATCATCAGTGTTAGAGCTAAAATTAGCATGTTTAAAGTGATTTTCATGCTTCCAGGGGCCCAAAACACAAGATTTATGGAATGGTTAAAAGTGCATGAAAATGGCCAATTTACTCACTCTGAGTTCTCAAAAAGGGTTTCTTCACCCCGGGAAGTTAATTAAATACCATTTGGAGGCATTTAATGTTCGAGCAAAAACGGCTGATTTTCGACAAAAGAGATAACACCCCCCCATTACGTCATGCTTCAGAAATGTGGAAAATGGTCCGTTTTCAAATGTTTTATTTTTGAACGTCAGTTCACATTTGTAGGTGGATCATCAGTGTTAGAGCTAAAATTAGCATGTTTAAAGTGATTTTCATGCTTCCAGGGGCTCGGGAAGTGAAATAAATACCATTTGGAGGCATTTAATGTTCGAGCAAAAACGGCTGATTTTCGACAAAAGAGATAACACCCCCCCATTACGTCATGCTTCAGAAATGTGGAAAATGGTCCGTTTTCAAATGTTTTATTTTTGAACGTCAGTTCACATTTGTAGGTGGATCATCAGTGTTAGAGCTAAAATTAGCATGTTTAAAGTGATTTTCATGCTTCCAGGGGCCCAAAACACAAGATTTATGGAATGGTTAAAAGTGCATGAAAATGGCCAATTTACTCACTCTGAGTTCTCAAAAAGGGTTTCTTCACCCCGGGAAGTTAATTAAATACCATTTGGAGGCATTTAATGTTCGAGCAAAAACGGCTGATTTTCGACAAAAGAGATAACACCCCCCCATTACGTCATGCTTCAGAAATGTGGAAAATGGTCCGTTTTCAAATGTTTTATTTTTGAACGTCAGTTCACATTTGTAGGTGGATCATCAGTGTTAGAGCTAAAATTAGCATGTTTAAAGTGATTTTCATGCTTCCAGGGGCTCGGGAAGTTAATTAAATACCATTTGGAGGCATTTAATGTTCGAGCAAAAACGGCTTATTTTCGACAAAAGAGATAACACCCCCCCATTACGTCATGCTTCAGAAATGAGGAAAATGGTCCGTTTTCAAATGTTTTATTTTTGAACGTCAGTTCACATTTGTAGGTGGATCATCAGTGTTAGAGCTAAAATTAGCATGTTTAAAGTGATTTTCATGCTTCCACGGCCCAAAACACAAGATTTATGGAATGGTTAAAAGTGCATGAAAATGGCCAATTTACTCACTCTGAGTTCTCAAAAAGGGTTTCTTCACCCCGGGAAGTTAATTAAATACCATTTGGAGGCATTTAATGTTCGAGCAAAAACGGCTGATTTTCGACAAAAGAGATAACACCCCCCCCATTACGTCATGCTTCAGAAATGTGGAAAATGGTCCGTTTTCAAATGTTTTATTTTTGAACGTCAGTTCACATTTGTAGGTGGATCATCAGTGTTAGAGCTAAAATTAGCATGTTTAAAGTGATTTTCATGCTTCCAGGGGCTCGGGAAGTGAAATAAATACCATTTGGAGGCATTTAATGTTCGAGCAAAAACGGCTGATTTTCGACAAAAGAGATAACACCCCCCCATTACGTCATGCTTCAGAAATGTGGAAAATGGTCCGTTTTCAAATGTTTTATTTTTGAACGTCAGTTTACATTTGTAGGTGGATCATCAGTGTTAGAGCTAAAATTAGCATGTTTAAAGTGATTTTCATGCTTCCAGGGGCTCGGGAAGTTAATTAAATACCATTTGGAGGCATTTAATGTTCGAGCAAAAACGGCTGATTTTCGACAAAAGAGATAACACCCCCCCATTACGTCATGCTTCAGAAATGTGGAAAATGGTCTGTTTTCAAATGTTTTATTTTTGAACGTCAGTTCACATTTGTAGGTGGATCATCAGTGTTAGAGCTAAAATTAGCATGTTTAAAGTGATTTTCATGCTTCCAGGGGCTCGGGAAGTTAATTAAATACCATTTGGAGGCATTTAATGTTCGAGCAAAAACGGCTGATTTTCGACAAAAGAGATAACACCCCCCCATTACGTCATGCTTCAGAAATGTGGAAAATGGTCCGTTTTCAAATGTTTTATTTTTGAACGTCAGTTCACATTTGTAGGTGGATCATCAGTGTTAGAGCTAAAATTAGCATGTTTAAAGTGATTTTCATGCTTCCAGGGGCTCGGGAAGTTAATTAAATACCATTTGGAGGCATTTAATGTTCGAGCAAAAACGGCTGATTTTCGACAAAAGAGATAACACCCCCCCATTACGTCATGCTTCAGAAATGTGGAAAATGGTCCGTTTTCAAATGTTTTATTTTTGAACGTCAGTTCACATTTGTAGGTGGATCATCAGTGTTAGAGCTAAAATTAGCATGTTTAAAGTGATTTTCATGCTTCCAGGGGCTCGGGAAGTTAATTAAATACCATTTGGAGGCATTTAATGTTCGAGAAAAAACGGCTGATTTTCGACAAAAGAGATAACACCCCCCATTACGTCATGCTTCAGAAATGTGGAAAATGTCCCGTTTTCAAATGTTTTATTTTTGAACGTCAGTTCACATTTGTAGGTGGATCATCAGTGTTAGAGCTAAAATTAGCATGTTTAAAGTGATTTTCATGCTTCCAGGGGCCCAAAACACAAGATTTATGGAATGGTTAAAAGTGCATGAAAATGGCCAATTACTCACTCTGAGTTCTCAAAAAGGGTTTCTTCACCCCGGGAAGTTAATTAAATACCATTTGGAGGCATTTAATGTTCGAGCAAAAACGGCTGATTTTCGACAAAAGAGATAACACCCCCCCATTACGTCATGCTTCAGAAATGTGGAAAATGGTCCGTTTTCAAATGTTTTATTTTTGAACGTCAGTTCACATTTGTAGGTGGATCATCAGTGTTAGAGCTAAAATTAGCATGTTTAAAGTGATTTTCATGCTTCCAGGGGCTCGGGAAGTTAATTAAATACCATTTGGAGGCATTTAATGTTCGAGCAAAAACGGCTGATTTTCGACAAAAGAGATAACACCCCCCCATTACGTCATGCTTCAGAAATGTTGAAAATGGTCCGTTTTCAAATGTTTTATTTTTGAACGTCAGTTCACATTTGTCGGTGTATCATCAGTGTTAGAGCTAAAATTAGCATGTTTAAAGTGATTTTCATGCTTCCAGGGGCCCAAAACACAAGATTAATGGAATGGTTAAAAGTGCATGAAAATGGCCAATTTACTCACTCTGAGTTCTCAAAAAGGGTTTCTTCACCCCGGGAAGTGAAATAAATACCATTTGGAGGCATTTAATGTTCGAGCAAAAACGGCTGATTTTCGACAAAAGAGATAACACCCCCCCATTACGTCATGCTTCAGAAATGTGGAAAATGGTCCGTTTTCAAATGTTTTATTTTTGAACGTCAGTTCACATTTGTAGGTGGATCATCAGTGTTAGAGCTAAAATTAGCATGTTTAAAGTGATTTTCATGCTTCCAGGGGCTTGGGAAGTTAATTAAATACCATTTGGAGGCATTTAATGTTCGAGCAAAAACGGCTGATTTTCGACAAAAGAGATAACACCCCCCCATTACGTCATGCTTCAGAAATGTGGAAAATGGTCCGTTTTCAAATGTTTTATTTTTGAACGTCAGTTCACATTTGTAGGTGGATCATCAGTGTTAGAGCTAAAATTAGCATGTTTAAAGTGATTTTCATGCTTCCAGGGGCCCAAAACACAAGATTTATGGAATGGTTAAAAGTGCATGAAAATGGCCAATTTACTCACTCTGAGTTCTCAAAAAGGGTTTCTTCACCCCGGGAAGTTAATTAAATACCATTTGGAGGCATTTAATGTTCGAGCAAAAACGGCTGATTTTCGACAAAAGAGATAACACCCCCCCATTACGTCATGCTTCAGAAATGTGGAAAATGGTCCGTTTTCAAATGTTTTATTTTTGAACGTCAGTTCACATTTGTAGGTGGATCATCAGTGTTAGAGCTAAAATTAGCATGTTTAAAGTGATTTTCATGCTTCCAGGGGCCCAAAACACAAGATTTATGGAATGGTTAAAAGTGCATGAAAATGGCCAATTTACTCACTCTGAGTTCTCAAAAAGGGTTTCTTCACCCCGGGAAGTTAATTAAATACCCTTTGGAGGCATTTAATGTTCGAGCAAAAACGGCTGATTTTCGACAAAAGAGATAACACCCCCCCATTACGTCATGCTTCAGAAATGTGGAAAATGGTCCGTTTTCAAATGTTTTATTTTTGAACGTCAGTTCACATTTGTAGGTGGATCATCAGTGTTAGAGCTAAAATTAGCATGTTTAAAGTGATTTTCATGCTTCCAGGGGCTCGGGAAGTTAATTAAATACCATTTGGAGGCATTTAATGTTCGAGCAAAAACGGCTGATTTTCGACAAAAGAGATAACACCCCCCCATTACGTCATGCTTCAGAAATGTGGAAAATGGTCCGTTTTCAAATGTTTTATTTTTGAACGTCAGTTCACATTTGTAGGTGGATCATCAGTGTTAGAGCTAAAATTAGCATGTTTAAAGTGATTTTCATGCTTCCAGGGGCTCGGGAAGTGAAATAAATACCATTTGGAGGCATTTAATGTTCGAGCAAAAACGGCTGATTTTTGACAAAAGAGATAACACCCCCCCATTACGTCATGCTTCAGAAATGTGGAAAATGGTCCGTTTTCAAATGTTTTATTTTTGAACGTCACTTCACATTTGTAGGTGGATCATCAGTGGAGGCATTTAATGTTCGAGCAAAAACGGCTGATTTTCGACAAAAGAGATAACACCCCCCCATTACGTCATGCTTCAGAAATGTGGAAAATGGTCCGTTTTCAAATGTTTTATTTTTGAACGTCAGTTCACATTTGTAGGTGGATCATCAGTGTTAGAGCTAAAATTAGCATGTTTAAAGTGATTTTCATGCTTCCAGGGGCTCGGGAAGTTAATTAAATACCATTTGGAGGCATTTAATGTTCGAGCAACAACGGCTGATTTTCGACAAAAGAGATAACACCCCCCCATTACGTCATGCTTCAGAAATGTGGAAAATGGTCCGTTTTCAAATGTTTTATTTTTGAACGTCAGTTCACATTTGTAGGTGGATCATCAGTGTTAGAGCTAAAATTAGCATGTTTAAAGTGATTTTCATGCTTCCAGGGGCCCAAAACACAAGATTTATGGAATGGTTAAAAGTGCATGAAAATGGCCAATTTACTCACTCTGAGTTCTCAAAAAGGGTTTCTTCACCCCGGGAAGTTAATTAAATACCATTTGGAGGCATTTAATGTTCGAGCAAAAACGGCTGATTTTCGACAAAAGAGATAACACCCCCCCATTACGTCATGCTTCAGAAATGTGGAAAATGGTCCGTTTTCAAATGTTTTATTTTTGAACGTCAGTTCACATTTGTAGGTGGATCATCAGTGTTAGAGCTAAAATTAGCATGTTTAAAGTGATTTTCATGCTTCCAGGGGCTCGGGAAGTGAAATAAATACCATTTGGAGGCATTTAATGTTCGAGCAAAAACGGCTGATTTTCGACAAAAGAGATAACACCCCCCCATTACGTCATGCTTCAGAAATGTGGAAAATGGTCCGTTTTCAAATGTTTTATTTTTGAACGTCAGTTCACATTTGTAGGTGGATCATCAGTGTTAGAGCTAAAATTAGCATGTTTAAAGTGATTTTCATGCTTCCAGGGGCCCAAAACACAAGATTTATGGAATGGTTAAAAGTGCATGAAAATGGCCAATTTACTCACTCTGAGTTCTCAAAAAGGGTTTCTTCACCCCGGGAAGTTAATTAAATACCATTTGGAGGCATTTAATGTTCGAGCAAAAACGGCTGATTTTCGACAAAAGAGATAACACCCCCCCATTACGTCATGCTTCAGAAATGTGGAAAATGGTCCGTTTTCAAATGTTTTATTTTTGAACGTCAGTTCACATTTGTAGGTGGATCATCAGTGTTAGAGCTAAAATTAGCATGTTTAAAGTGATTTTCATGCTTCCAGGGGCTCGGGAAGTTAATTAAATACCATTTGGAGGCATTTAATGTTCGAGCAAAAACGGCTTATTTTCGACAAAAGAGATAACACCCCCCCATTACGTCATGCTTCAGAAATGAGGAAAATGGTCCGTTTTCAAATGTTTTATTTTTGAACGTCAGTTCACATTTGTAGGTGGATCATCAGTGTTAGAGCTAAAATTAGCATGTTTAAAGTGATTTTCATGCTTCCACGGCCCAAAACACAAGATTTATGGAATGGTTAAAAGTGCATGAAAATGGCCAATTTACTCACTCTGAGTTCTCAAAAAGGGTTTCTTCACCCCGGGAAGTTAATTAAATACCATTTGGAGGCATTTAATGTTCGAGCAAAAACGGCTGATTTTCGACAAAAGAGATAACACCCCCCCCATTACGTCATGCTTCAGAAATGTGGAAAATGGTCCGTTTTCAAATGTTTTATTTTTGAACGTCAGTTCACATTTGTAGGTGGATGATCAGTGTTAGAGCTAAAATTAGCATGTTTAAAGTGATTTTCATGCTTCCAGGGGCTCGGGAAGTGAAATAAATACCATTTGGAGGCATTTAATGTTCGAGCAAAAACGGCTGATTTTCGACAAAAGAGATAACACCCCCCCATTACGTCATGCTTCAGAAATGTGGAAAATGGTCCGTTTTCAAATGTTTTATTTTTGAACGTCAGTTTACATTTGTAGGTGGATCATCAGTGTTAGAGCTAAAATTAGCATGTTTAAAGTGATTTTCATGCTTCCAGGGGCTCGGGAAGTTAATTAAATACCATTTGGAGGCATTTAATGTTCGAGCAAAAACGGCTGATTTTCGACAAAAGAGATAACACCCCCCCATTACGTCATGCTTCAGAAATGTGGAAAATGGTCTGTTTTCAAATGTTTTATTTTTGAACGTCAGTTCACATTTGTAGGTGGATCATCAGTGTTAGAGCTAAAATTAGCATGTTTAAAGTGATTTTCATGCTTCCAGGGGCTCGGGAAGTTAATTAAATACCATTTGGAGGCATTTAATGTTCGAGCAAAAACGGCTGATTTTCGACAAAAGAGATAACACCCCCCCATTACGTCATGCTTCAGAAATGTGGAAAATGGTCCGTTTTCAAATGTTTTATTTTTGAACGTCAGTTCACATTTGTAGGTGGATCATCAGTGTTAGAGCTAAAATTAGCATGTTTAAAGTGATTTTGATTTTCATGCTTCCAGGGGCTCGGAAGTTAATTAAATACCATTTGGAGGCATTTAATGTTCGAGCAAAAACGGCTGATTTTCGACAAAAGAGATAACACCCCCCCATTACGTCATGCTTCAGAAATGTGGAAAATGGTCCGTTTTCAAATGTTTTATTTTTGAACGTCAGTTCACATTTGTAGGTGGATCATCAGTGTTAGAGCTAAAATTAGCATGTTTAAAGTGATTTTCATGCTTCCAGGGGCTCGGGAAGTTAATTAAATACCATTTGGAGGCATTTAATGTTCGAGAAAAAACGGCTGATTTCGACAAAAGAGATAACACCCCCCATTACGTCATGCTTCAGAAATGTGGAAAATGTCCCGTTTTCAAATGTTTTATTTTTGAACGTCAGTTCACATTTGTAGGTGGATCATCAGTGTTAGAGCTAAAATTAGCATGTTTAAAGTGATTTTCATGCTTCCAGGGGCCCAAAACACAAGATTTATGGAATGGTTAAAAGTGCATGAAAATGGCCAATTACTCACTCTGAGTTCTCAAAAAGGGTTTCTTCACCCCGGGAAGTTAATTAAATACCATTTGGAGGCATTTAATGTTCGAGCAAAAACGGCTGATTTTCGACAAAAGAGATAACACCCCCCCATTACGTCATGCTTCAGAAATGTGGAAAATGGTCCATTTTCAAATGTTTTATTTTGAACGTCAGTTCACATTTGTAGGTGGATCATCAGTGTTAGAGCTAAAATTAGCATGTTTAAAGTGATTTTCATGCTTCCAGGGGCTCGGGAAGTTAATTAAATACCATTTGGAGGCATTTAATGTTCGAGCAAAAACGGCTGATTTTCGACAAAAGAGATAACACCCCCCATTACGTCATGCTTCAGAAATGTGGAAAATGGTCCGTTTTCAAATGTTTTATTTTTGAACGTCAGTTCACATTTGTAGGTGGATCATCAGTGTTAGAGCTAAAATTAGCATGTTTAAAGTGATTTTCATGCTTCCAGGGGCCCAAAACACAAGATTTATGGAATGGTTAAAAGTGCATGAAAATGGCCAATTTACTCACTCTGAGTTCTCAAAAGGGTTTCTTCACCCCGGGAAGTGAAATAAATACCATTTGGAGGCATTTAATGTTCGAGCAAAAACGGCTGATTTTCGACAAAAGAGATAACACCCCCCCATTACGTCATGCTTCAGAAATGTGGAAAATGGTCCGTTTTCAAATGTTTTATTTTTGAACGTCAGTTCACATTTGTAGGTGGATCATCAGTGTTAGAGCTAAAATTAGCATGTTTAAAGTGATTTTCATGCTTCCAGGGGCTCGGGAAGTGAAATAAATACCATTTGGAGGCATTTAATGTTCGAGCAAAACGGCTGATTTTCGACAAAAGAGATAACACCCCCCCCCCCATTACGTCATGCTTCAGAAATGTGGAAAATGGTCCATTTTCAAATGTTTTATTTTTGAACGTCAGTTCACATTTGTAGGTGGATCATCAGTGTTAGAGCTAAAATTAGCATGTTTAAAGTGATTTTCATGCTTCCAGGGGGCTCGGGAAGTTAATTAAATACCATTTGGAGGCATTTAATGTTCGAGCAAAAACGGCTGATTTTCGACAAAAGAGATAACACCCCCCCATTACGTCATGCTTCAGAAATGTGGAAAATGGTCCGTTTTCAAATGTTTTATTTTTGAACGTCAGTTCACATTTGTAGGTGGATCATCAGTGTTAGAGCTAAAATTAGCATGTTTAAAGTGATTTTCATGCTTCCAGGGGCCCAAAACACAAGATTAATGGAATGGTTAAAAGTGCATGAAAATGGCCAATTTACTCACTCTAAGTTCTCAAAAAGGGTTTTTTCACCCCGGGAAGTGAAAAAACATACTATTTGGAGGCATTTAATGTTCGAGCAAAAACGGCTGATTTTCGACAAAAGAGATAACACCCCCCCATTACGTCATGCTTCAGAAATGTGGAAAATGGTCCGTTTTCAAATGTTTTATTTTTGAACGTCAGTTCACATTTGTAGGTGGATCATCAGTGTTAGAGCTAAAATTAGCATGTTTAAAGTGATTTTCATGCTTCCATGGGCCCAAAACACAAGATTTATGGAATGGTTAAAAGTGCATGAAAATGGCCAATTTTTACTCACTCTGAGTTCTCAAAAGGGTTTCTTCACCCCGGGAAGTTAATTAAATACCATTTGGAGGCATTTAATGTTCGAGCAAAAACGGCTGATTTTCGACAAAAGAGATAACACCCCCCCATTACGTCATGCTTCAGAAATGTGGAAAATGGTCCGTTTTCAAATGTTTTATTTTTGAACGTCAGTTCACATTTGTAGGTGGATCATCAGTGTTAGAGCTAAAATTAGCATGTTTAAAGTGATTTTCATGCTTCCAGGGGCTCGGGAAGTTAATTAAATACCATTTGGAGGCATTTAATGTTCGAGCAAAAACGGCTGATTTTCGACAAAAGAGATAACACCCCCCCATTACGTCATGCTTCAGAAATGTGGAAAATGGTCCGTTTTAAATGTTTTATTTTTGAACGTCAGTTCACATTTGTAGGTGGATCATCAGTGTTAGAGCTAAAATTAGCATGTTTAAAGTGATTTTCATGCTTCCAGGGGCTCGGGAAGTTAATTAAATACCATTTGGAGGCATTTAATGTTCGAGCAAAAACGGCTGATTTTCGACAAAAGAGATAACACCCCCCCATTATGTCATGCTTCAGAAATGTGGAAAATGGTCCGTTTTCAAATGTTTTATTTTTGAACGTCAGTTCACATTTGTAGGTGGATCATCAGTGTTAGAGCTAAAATTAGCATGTTTAAAGTGATTTTCATGCTTCCAGGGGCTCGGGAAGTTAATTAAATACCATTTGGAGGCATTTAATGTTTGAGCAAAAACGGCTGATTTTCGACAAAAGAGATAACACCCCCCCCATTACGTCATGCTTCAGAAATGTGGAAAATGGTCCGTTTTCAAATGTTTTATTTTTGAACGTCAGTTCACATTTGTAGGTGGATCATCAGTGTTAGAGCTAAAATTAGCATGTTTAAAGTGATTTTCATGCTTCCAGGGGCCCAAACACAAGATTAATGGAATGGTTAAAAGTGCATGAAAATGGCCAATTTACTCACTCTGAGTTCTCAAAAAGAGTTTCTTCACCCCGGGAAGTGAAATAAATACCATTTGGAGGCATTTAATGTTCGAGCAAAAACGGCTGATTTTCGACAAAAGAGATAACACCCCCCATTACGTCATGCTTCAGAAATGTGGAAAATGGTCCGTTTTCAAATGTTTTATTTTGAACGTCAGTTCACATTTGTAGGTGGATCATCAGTGTTAGAGCTAAAATTAGCATGTTTAAAGTGATTTTCATGCTTCCAGGGGCTCGGGAAGTTAATTAAATACCATTTGGAGGCATTTAATGTTCGAGCAAAAACGGCTGATTTTCGACAAAAGAGATAACACCCCCCCCATTACGTCATGCTTCAGAAATGTGGAAAATGGTCCGTTTTCAAATGTTTTATTTTTGAACGTCAGTTCACATTTGTAGGTGGATCATCAGTGTTAGAGCTAAAATTAGCATGTTTAAAGTGATTTTCATGCTTCCAGGGGCTCGGGAAGTGAAATAAATACCATTTGGAGGCATTTAATGTTCGAGCAAAAACGGCTGATTTTCGACAAAAGAGATAACACCCCCCATTACGTCATGCTTCAGAAATGTGGAAAATGGTCCGTTTTCAAATGTTTTATTTTTGAACGTCAGTTCACATTTGTAGGTGGATCATCAGTGTTAGAGCTAAAATTAGCATGTTTAAAGTGATTTTCATGCTTCCAGGGGCCCAAAACACAAGATTAATGGAATGGTTAAAAGTGCATGAAAATGGCCAATTTACTCACTCTAAGTTCTCAAAAAGGGTTTTTTCACCCCGGGAAGTGAAAAAACATACTATTTGGAGGCATTTAATGTTCGAGCAAAAACGGCTGATTTTCGACAAAAGAGATAACACCCCCCCATTACGTCATGCTTCAGAAATGTGGAAAATGGTCCGTTTTCAAATGTTTTATTTTTGAACGTCAGTTCACATTTGTAGGTGGATCATCAGTGTTAGAGCTAAAATTAGCATGTTTAAAGTGATTTTCATGCTTCCATGGGCCCAAAACACAAGATTTATGGAATGGTTAAAAGTGCATGAAAATGGCCAATTTACTCACTCTGAGTTCTCAAAAAGGGTTTCTTCACCCCGGGAAGTTAATTAAATACCATTTGGAGGCATTTAATGTTCGAGCAAAAACGGCTGATTTTCGACAAAAGAGATAACACCCCCCCATTACGTCATGCTTCAGAAATGTGGAAAATGGTCCGTTTTCAAATGTTTTATTTTTGAACGTCAGTTCACATTTGTAGGTGGATCATCAGTGTTAGAGCTAAAATTAGCATGTTTAAAGTGATTTTCATGCTTCCAGGGGCTCGGGAAGTTAATTAAATACCATTTGGAGGCATTTAATGTTCGAGCAAAAACGGCTGATTTTCGACAAAAGAGATAACACCCCCCCATTACGTCATGCTTCAGAAATGTGGAAAATGGTCCGTTTTCAAATGTTTTATTTTTGAACGTCAGTTCACATTTGTAGGTGGATCATCAGTGTTAGAGCTAAAATTAGCATGTTTAAAGTGATTTTCATGCTTCCAGGGGCTCGGGAAGTTAATTAAATACCATTTGGAGGCATTTAATGTTCGAGCAAAAACGGCTGATTTTCGACAAAAGAGATAACACCCCCCCATTATGTCATGCTTCAGAAATGTGGAAAATGGTCCGTTTTCAAATGTTTTATTTTTGAACGTCAGTTCACATTTGTAGGTGGATCATCAGTGTTAGAGCTAAAATTAGCATGTTTAAAGTGATTTTCATGCTTCCAGGGGCTCGGGAAGTTAATTAAATACCATTTGGAGGCATTTAATGTTTGAGCAAAAACGGCTGATTTTCGACAAAAGAGATAACACCCCCCCCATTACGTCATGCTTCAGAAATGTGGAAAATGGTCCGTTTTCAAATGTTTTATTTTTGAACGTCAGTTCACATTTGTAGGTGGATCATCAGTGTTAGAGCTAAAATTAGCATGTTTAAAGTGATTTTCATGCTTCCAGGGGCCCAAAACACAAGATTAATGGAATGGTTAAAAGTGCATGAAAATGGCCAATTTACTCACTCTGAGTTCTCAAAAAGAGTTTCTTCACCCCGGGAAGTGAAATAAATACCATTTGGAGGCATTTAATGTTCGAGCAAAAACGGCTGATTTTCGACAAAAGAGATAACACCCCCCCATTACGTCATGCTTCAGAAATGTGGAAAATGGTCCGTTTTCAAATGTTTTATTTTTGAACGTCAGTTCACATTTGTAGGTGGATCATCAGTGTTAGAGCTAAAATTAGCATGTTTAAAGTGATTTTCATGCTTCCAGGGGCTCGGGAAGTTAATTAAATACCATTTGGAGGCATTTAATGTTCGAGCAAAAACGGCTGATTTTCGACAAAAGAGATAACACCCCCCCCCATTACGTCATGCTTCAGAAATGTGGAAAATGGTCCGTTTTCAAATGTTTTATTTTTGAACGTCAGTTCACATTTGTAGGTGGATCATCAGTGTTAGAGCTAAAATTAGCATGTTTAAAGTGATTTTCATGCTTCCAGGGGCTCGGGAAGTTAATTAAATACCATTTGGAGGCTTTTAATGTTCGAGCAAAAACGGCTGATTTTCGACAAAAGAGATAACACCCCCCCCATTACGTCATGCTTCAGAAATGTGGAAAATGGTCCGTTTTCAAATGTTTTATTTTTGAACGTCAGTTCACATTTGTAGGTGGATCATCAGTGTTAGAGCTAAAATTAGCATGTTTAAAGTGATTTTCATGCTTCCAGGGGCTCGGGAAGTTAATTAAATACCATTTGGAGGCATTTAATGTTCGAGCAAAAGCGGCTGATTTTCGACAAAAGAGATAACACCCCCCCATTACGTCATGCTTCAGAAATGTGGAAAATGGTCCGTTTTCAAATGTTTTATTTTTGAACGTCAGTTCACATTTGTAGGTGGATCATCAGTGTTAGAGCTAAAATTAGCATGTTTAAAGTGATTTTCATGCTTCCAGGGGCTCGGGAAGTGAAATAAATACCATTTGGAGGCATTTAATGTTCGAGCAAAAACGGCTGATTTTCGACAAAAGAGATAACACCCCCATTACGTCATGCTTCAGAAATGTGGAAAATGGTCCGTTTTCAAATATTTTATTTTTGAACGTCAGTTCACATTTGTAGGTGGATCATCAGTGTTAGAGCTAAAATTAGCATGTTTAAAGTGATTTTCATGCTTCCAGGGGCTCGGGAAGTTAATTAAATACCATTTGGAGGCATTTAATGTTCGAGCAAAAACGGCTGATTTTCGACAAAAGAGATAAAACCCCCCCATTACGTCATGCTTCAGAAATGTGGAAAATGGTCCGTTTTCAAATGTTTTATTTTTGAACGTCAGTTCACATTTGTAGGTGGATCATCAGTGTTAGAGCTAAAATTAGCATGTTTAAAGTGATTTTCATGCTTCCAGGGGCTCGGGAAGTGAAATAAATACCATTTGGAGGCATTTAATGTTCGAGCAAAAACGGCTGATTTTCGACAAAAGAGATAACACCCCCCCATTACGTCATGCTTCAGAAATGTGGAAAATAGTCAGTTTTCAAATGTTTTATTTTTGAACGTCAGTTCACATTTGTAGGTGGATCATCAGTGTTAGAGCTAAAATTAGCATGTTTAAAGTGATTTTCATGCTTCCAGGGGGCCCAAAACACAAGATTTATGGAATGGTTAAAAGTGCATGAAAATGGCCAATTTACTCACTCTGAGTTCTCAAAAAGGGTTTCTTCACCCCGGGAAGTTAATTAAATACCATTTGGAGGCATTTAATGTTCGAGCAAAAACGGCTGATTTTCGACAAAAGAGATAACACCCCCCATTACGTCATGCTTCAGAAATGTGGAAAATGGTCCGTTTTCAAATGTTTTATTTTTGAACGTCAGTTCACATTTGTAGGTGGATCATCAGTGTTAGAGCTAAAATTAGCATGTTTAAAGTGATTTTCATGCTTCCAGGGGCTCGGGAAGTGAAATAAATACCATTTGGAGGCATTTAATGTTCGAGCAAAAACGGCTGATTTTCGACAAAAGAGATAACACCCCCCCATTACGTCATGCTTCAGAAATGTGGAAAATGGTCCGTTTTCAAATGTTTTATTTTTGAACGTCAGTTCACATTTGTAGGTGGATCATCAGTGTTAGAGCTAAAATTAGCATGTTTAAAGTGATTTTCATGCTTCCAGGGGCCCAAAACACAAGATTTATGGAATGGTTAAAAGTGCATGAAAATGGCCAATTTACTCACTCTGAGTTCTCAAAAAGGGTTTCTTCACCCCGGGAAGTTAATTAAATACCATTTGGAGGCATTTAATGTTCGAGCAAAAACGGCTGATTTTCGACAAAAGAGATAACACCCCCCCATTACGTCATGCTTCAGAAATGTGGAAAATGGTCCGTTTTCAAATGTTTTATTTTTGAACGTCAGTTCACATTTGTAGGTGGATCATCAGTGTTAGAGCTAAAATTAGCATGTTTAAAGTGATTTTCATGCTTCCAGGGGCTCGGGAAGTTAATTAAATACCATTTGGAGGCATTTAATGTTCGAGCAAAAACGGCTGATTTTCGACAAAAGAGATTACACCCCCCCATTACGTCATGCTTCAGAAATGTGGAAAATGGTCCGTTTTCAAATGTTTTATTTTTGAACGTCAGTTCACATTTGTAGGTGGATCATCAGTGTTAGAGCTAAAATTAGCATGTTTAAAGTGATTTTCATGCTTCCAGGGGCTCGGGAAGTTAATTAAATACCATTTGGAGGCATTTAATGTTCGAGCAAAAACGGCTGATTTTCGACAAAAGAGATAACACCCCCCTATTACGTCATGCTTCAGAAATGTGGAAAATGGTCCGTTTTCAAATGTTTTATTTTTGAACGTCAGTTCACATTTGTAGGTGGATCATCAGTGTTAGAGCTAAAATTAGCATGTTTAAAGTGATTTTCATGCTTCCAGGGGCCCAAAACACAAGATTTATGGAATGGTTAAAAGTGCATGAAAATGGCCAATTTACTCACTCTGAGTTCTCAAAAAGGGTTTCTTCACCCCGGGAAGTTAATTAAATACCATTTGGAGGCATTTAATGTTCGAGCAAAAACGGCTGATTTTCGACAAAAGAGATAACACCCCCCCATTACGTCATGCTTCAGAAATGTGGAAAATGGTCCGTTTTCAAATGTTTTATTTTTGAACGTCAGTTCACATTTGTAGGTGGATCATCAGTGTTAGAGCTAAAATTAGCATGTTTAAAGTGATTTTCATGCTTCCAGGGGCTCGGGAAGTTAATTAAATACCATTTGGAGGCATTTAATGTTCGAGCAAAAACGGCTGATTTTCGACAAAAGAGATAAAACCCCCCCAGTACGTCATGCTTCAGAAATGTGGAAAATGGTCCGTTTTCAAATGTTTTATTTTTGAACGTCAGTTCACATTTGTAGGTGGATCATCAGTGTTAGAGCTAAAATTAGCATGTTTAAAGTGATTTTCATGCTTCCAGGGGCTCGGGAAGTGAAATAAATACCATTTGGAGGCATTTAATGTTCGAGCAAAAACGGCTGATTTTCGACAAAAGAGATAACACCCCCCCATTACGTCATGCTTCAGAAATGTGGAAAATAGTCAGTTTTCAAATGTTTTATTTTTGAACGTCAGTTCACATTTGTAGGTGGATCATCAGTGTTAGAGCTAAAATTAGCATGTTTAAAGTGATTTTCATGCTTCCAGGGGGCCCAAAACACAAGATTTATGGAATGGTTAAAAGTGCATGAAAATGGCCAATTTACTCACTCTGAGTTCTCAAAAAGGGTTTCTTCACCCCGGGAAGTTAATTAAATACCATTTGGAGGCATTTAATGTTCGAGCAAAAACGGCTGATTTTCGACAAAAGAGATAACACCCCCCATTACGTCATGCTTCAGAAATGTGGAAAATGGTCCGTTTTCAAATGTTTTATTTTTGAACGTCAGTTCACATTTGTAGGTGGATCATCAGTGTTAGAGCTAAAATTAGCATGTTTAAAGTGATTTTCATGCTTCCAGGGGCTCGGGAAGTGAAATAAATACCATTTGGAGGCATTTAATGTTCGAGCAAAAACGGCTGATTTTCGACAAAAGAGATAACACCCCCCCATTACGTCATGCTTCAGAAATGTGGAAAATGGTCCGTTTTCAAATGTTTTATTTTTGAACGTCAGTTCACATTTGTAGGTGGATCATCAGTGTTAGAGCTAAAATTAGCATGTTTAAAGTGATTTTCATGCTTCCAGGGGCCCAAAACACAAGATTTATGGAATGGTTAAAAGTGCATGAAAATGGCCAATTTACTCACTCTGAGTTCTCAAAAAGGGTTTCTTCACCCCGGGAAGTTAATTAAATACCATTTGGAGGCATTTAATGTTCGAGCAAAAACGGCTGATTTTCGACAAAAGAGATAACACCCCCCCATTACGTCATGCTTCAGAAATGTGGAAAATGGTCCGTTTTCAAATGTTTTATTTTTGAACGTCAGTTCACATTTGTAGGTGGATCATCAGTGTTAGAGCTAAAATTAGCATGTTTAAAGTGATTTTCATGCTTCCAGGGGCTCGGGAAGTTAATTAAATACCATTTGGAGGCATTTAATGTTCGAGCAAAAACGGCTGATTTTCGACAAAAGAGATAACACCCCCCCATTACGTCATGCTTCAGAAATGTGGAAAATGGTCCGTTTTCAAATGTTTTATTTTTGAACGTCAGTTCACATTTGTAGGTGGATCATCAGTGTTAGAGCTAAAATTAGCATGTTTAAAGTGATTTTCATGCTTCCAGGGGCTCGGGAAGTTAATTAAATACCATTTGGAGGCATTTAATGTTCGAGCAAAAACGGCTGATTTTCGACAAAAGAGATAACACCCCCCTATTACGTCATGCTTCAGAAATGTGGAAAATGGTCCGTTTTCAAATGTTTTATTTTTGAACGTCAGTTCACATTTGTAGGTGGATCATCAGTGTTAGAGCTAAAATTAGCATGTTTAAAGTGATTTTCATGCTTCCAGGGGCCCAAAACACAAGATTTATGGAATGGTTAAAAGTGCATGAAAATGGCCAATTTACTCACTCTGAGTTCTCAAAAAGGGTTTCTTCACCCCGGGAAGTTAATTAAATACCATTTGGAGGCATTTAATGTTCGAGCAAAAACGGCTGATTTTCGACAAAAGAGATAACACCCCCCCATTACGTCATGCTTCAGAAATGTGGAAAATGGTCCGTTTTCAAATGTTTTATTTTTGAACGTCAGTTCACATTTGTAGGTGGATCATCAGTGTTAGAGCTAAAATTAGCATGTTTAAAGTGATTTTCATGCTTCCAGGGGCTCGGGAAGTTAATTAAATACCATTTGGAGGCATTTAATGTTCGAGCAAAAACGGCTGATTTTCGACAAAAGAGATAACACCCCCCATTACGTCATGCTTCAGAAATGTGGAAAATGGTCCGTTTTCAAATGTTTTATTTTTGAACGTCAGTTCACATTTGTAGGTGGATCATCAGTGTTAGAGCTAAAATTAGCATGTTTAAAGTGATTTTCATGCTTCCAGGGGCTCGGGAAGTTAATTAAATACCATTTGGAGGCATTTAATGTTCGAGCAAAAACGGCTGATTTTCGACAAAAGAGATAACACCCCCCCATTACGTCATGCTTCAGAAATGTGGAAAATGGTCCGTTTCCAAATGTTTTATTTTTGAACGTCAGTTCACATTTGTAGGTGGATCATCAGTGTTAGAGCTAAAATTAGCATGTTTAAAGTGATTTTCATGCTTCCAGGGGCCCAAAACACAAGATTTATGGAATGGTTAAAAGTGCATGAAAATGGCCAATTTACTCACTCTGAGTTCTCAAAAAGGGTTTCTTCACCCCGGGAAGTTAATTAAATACCATTTGGAGGCTTCTAATGTTCGAGCAAAAACGGCTGATTTTCGACAAAAGAGATAACACCCCCCCATTACGTCATGCTTCAGAAATGTGGAAAATGGTCCGTTTTCAAATGTTTTATTTTTGAACGTCAGTTCACATTTGTAGGTGGATCATCAGTGTTAGAGCTAAAATTAGCATGTTTAAAGTGATTTTCATGCTTCCAGGGGCTCGGGAAGTGAAATAAATACCATTTGGAGGCATTTAATGTTCGAGCAAAAACGGCTGATTTTCGACAAAAGAGATAACACCCCTCCATTACGTCATGCTTCAGAAATGTGGAAAATGGTCCGTTTTCAAATGTTTTATTTTTGAACGTCAGTTCACATTTGTAGGTGGATCATCAGTGTTAGAGCTAAAATTAGCATGTTTAAAGTGATTTTCATGCTTCCAGGGGCCCAAAACACAAGATTTATGGAATGGTTAAAAGTGCATGAAAATGGCCAATTTACTCACTCTGAGTTGTCAAAAAGGGTTTCTTCACCCCGGGAAGTTAATTAAATACCATTTGGAGGCATTTAATGTTCGAGCAAAAACGGCTGATTTTCGACAAAAGAGATAACACCCCCCCATTACGTCATGCTTCAGAAATGTGGAAAATGGTCCGTTTTCAAATGTTTTATTTTTGAACGTCAGTTCACATTTGTAGGTGGATCATCAGTGTTAGAGCTAAAATTAGCATGTTTAAAGTGATTTTCATGCTTCCAGGGGCTCGGGAAGTTAATTAAATACCATTTGGAGGCATTTAATGTTCGAGCAAAAACGGCTGATTTTCGACAAAAGAGATAACACCCCCCCCCATTACGTCATGCTTCAGAAATGTGGAAAATGGTCCGTTTTCAAATGTTTTATTTTTGAACGTCAGTTCACATTTGTAGGTGGATCATCAGTGTTAGAGCTAAAATTAGCATGTTTAAAGTGATTTTCATGCTTCCAGGGGCTCGGGAAGTGAAATAAATACCATTTGGAGGCATTTAATGTTCGAGCAAAAACGGCTGATTTTCGACAAAAGAGATAACACCCCCCCATTACGTCATGCTTCAGAAATGTGGAAAATGGTCCGTTTTCAAATGTTTTATTTTTGAACGTCAGTTCACATTTGTAGGTGGATCATCAGTGTTAGAGCTAAAATTAGCATGTTTAAAGTGATTTTCATGCTTCCAGGGGCCCAAAACACAAGATTTATGGAATGGTTAAAAGTGCATGAAAATGGCCAATTTACTCACTCTGAGTTCTCAAAAAGGGTTTCTTCACCCCGGGAAGTTAATTAAATACCATTTGGAGGCATTTAATGTTCGAGCAAAAACGGCTGATTTTCGACAAAAGAGATAACACCCCCCCATTACGTCATGCTTCAGAAATGTGGAAAATGGTCCGTTTTCAAATGTTTTATTTTTGAACGTCAGTTCACATTTGTAGGTGGATCATCAGTGTTAGAGCTAAAATTAGCATGTTTAAAGTGATTTTCATGCTTCCAGGGGCTCGGGAAGTTAATTAAATACCATTTGGAGGCATTTAATGTTCGAGCAAAAACGGCTGATTTTCGACAAAAGAGATAACACCCCCCCATTACGTCATGCTTCAGAAATGTGGAAAATGGTCCGTTTTCAAATGTTTTATTTTTGAACGTCAGTTCACATTTGTAGGTGGATCATCAGTGTTAGAGCTAAAATTAGCATGTTTAAAGTGATTTTCATGCTTCCAGGGGCTCGGGAAGTTAATTAAATACCATTTGGAGGCATTTAATGTTCGAGCAAAAACGGCTGATTTTCGACAAAAGAGATAACACCCCCCTATTACGTCATGCTTCAGAAATGTGGAAAATGGTCCGTTTTCAAATGTTTTATTTTTGAACGTCAGTTCACATTTGTAGGTGGATCATCAGTGTTAGAGCTAAAATTAGCATGTTTAAAGTGATTTTCATGCTTCCAGGGGCCCAAAACACAAGATTTATGGAATGGTTAAAAGTGCATGAAAATGGCCAATTTACTCACTCTGAGTTCTCAAAAAGGGTTTCTTCACCCCGGGAAGTTAATTAAATACCATTTGGAGGCATTTAATGTTCGAGCAAAAACGGCTGATTTTCGACAAAAGAGATAACACCCCCCCATTACGTCATGCTTCAGAAATGTGGAAAATGGTCCGTTTTCAAATGTTTTATTTTTGAACGTCAGTTCACATTTGTAGGTGGATCATCAGTGTTAGAGCTAAAATTAGCATGTTTAAAGTGATTTTCATGCTTCCAGGGGCTCGGGAAGTTAATTAAATACCATTTGGAGGCATTTAATGTTCGAGCAAAAACGGCTGATTTTCGACAAAAGAGATAACACCCCCCATTACGTCATGCTTCAGAAATGTGGAAAATGGTCCGTTTTCAAATGTTTTATTTTTGAACGTCAGTTCACATTTGTAGGTGGATCATCAGTGTTAGAGCTAAAATTAGCATGTTTAAAGTGATTTTCATGCTTCCAGGGGCTCGGGAAGTTAATTAAATACCATTTGGAGGCATTTAATGTTCGAGCAAAAACGGCTGATTTTCGACAAAAGAGATAACACCCCCCCATTACGTCATGCTTCAGAAATGTGGAAAATGGTCCGTTTCCAAATGTTTTATTTTTGAACGTCAGTTCACATTTGTAGGTGGATCATCAGTGTTAGAGCTAAAATTAGCATGTTTAAAGTGATTTTCATGCTTCCAGGGGCCCAAAACACAAGATTTATGGAATGGTTAAAAGTGCATGAAAATGGCCAATTTACTCACTCTGAGTTCTCAAAAAGGGTTTCTTCACCCCGGGAAGTTAATTAAATACCATTTGGAGGCATTTAATGTTCGAGCAAAAACGGCTGATTTTCGACAAAAGAGATAACACCCCCCCATTACGTCATGCTTCAGAAATGTGGAAAATGGTCCGTTTTCAAATGTTTTATTTTTGAACGTCAGTTCACATTTGTAGGTGGATCATCAGTGTTAGAGCTAAAATTAGCATGTTTAAAGTGATTTTCATGCTTCCAGGGGCTCGGGAAGTGAAATAAATACCATTTGGAGGCATTTAATGTTCGAGCAAAAACGGCTGATTTTCGACAAAAGAGATAACACCCCTCCATTACGTCATGCTTCAGAAATGTGGAAAATGGTCCGTTTTCAAATGTTTTATTTTTGAACGTCAGTTCACATTTGTAGGTGGATCATCAGTGTTAGAGCTAAAATTAGCATGTTTAAAGTGATTTTCATGCTTCCAGGGGCCCAAAACACAAGATTTATGGAATGGTTAAAAGTGCATGAAAATGGCCAATTTACTCACTCTGAGTTGTCAAAAAGGGTTTCTTCACCCCGGGAAGTTAATTAAATACCATTTGGAGGCATTTAATGTTCGAGCAAAAACGGCTGATTTTCGACAAAAGAGATAACACCCCCCCATTACGTCATGCTTCAGAAATGTGGAAAATGGTCCGTTTTCAAATGTTTTATTTTTGAACGTCAGTTCACATTTGTAGGTGGATCATCAGTGTTAGAGCTAAAATTAGCATGTTTAAAGTGATTTTCATGCTTCCAGGGGCTCGGGAAGTTAATTAAATACCATTTGGAGGCATTTAATGTTCGAGCAAAAACGGCTGATTTTCGACAAAAGAGATAACACCCCCCCCATTACGTCATGCTTCAGAAATGTGGAAAATGGTCCGTTTTCAAATGTTTTATTTTTGAACGTCAGTTCACATTTGTAGGTGGATCATCAGTGTTAGAGCTAAAATTAGCATGTTTAAAGTGATTTTCATGCTTCCAGGGGCTCGGGAAGTTAATTAAATACCATTTGGAGGCATTTAATGTTCGAGCAAAAACGGCTGATTTTCGACAAAAGAGATAACACCCCCCCATTACGTCATGCTTCAGAAATGTGGAAAATGGTCCGTTTTCAAATGTTTTATTTTTGAACGTCAGTTCACATTTGTAGGTGGATCATCAGTGTTAGAGCTAAAATTAGCATGTTTAAAGTGATTTTCATGCTTCCAGGGGCCCAAAACACAAGATTTATGGAATGGTTAAAAGTGCATGAAAATGGCCAATTTACTCACTCTGAGTTCTCAAAAAGGGTTTCTTCACCCCGGGAAGTTAATTAAATACCATTTGGAGGCATTTAATGTTCGAGCAAAAACGGCTGATTTTCGACAAAAGAGATAACACCCCCCCATTACGTCATGCTTCAGAAATGTGGAAAATGGTCCGTTTTCAAATGTTTTATTTTTGAACGTCAGTTCACATTTGTAGGTGGATCATCAGTGTTAGAGCTTAAATTAGCATGTTTAAAGTGATTTTCATGCTTCCAGGGGCTCGGGAAGTTAATTAAATACCATTTGGAGGCATTTAATGTTCGAGCAAAAACGGCTGATTTTCGACAAAAGAGATAACACCCCCCCATTACGTCATGCTTCAGAAATGTGGAAAATGGTCCGTTTTCAAATGTTTTATTTTTGAACGTCAGTTCACATTTGTAGGTGGATCATCAGTGTTGGAGCTAAAATTAGCATGTTTAAAGTGATTTTCATGCTTCCAGGGGCTCGGGAAGTTAATTAAATACCATTTGGAGGCATTTAATGTTCGAGCAAAAACGGCTGATTTTCGACAAAAGAGATAACACCCCCCCCCATTACGTCATGCTTCAGAAATGTGGAAAATGGTCCGTTTTCAAATGTTTTATTTTTGAACGTCAGTTCACATTTGTAGGTGGATCATCAGTGTTAGAGCTAAAATTAGCATGTTTAAAGTGATTTTCATGCTTCCAGGGGCTCGGGAAGTGAAATAAATACCATTTGGAGGCATTTAATGTTCGAGCAAAAACGGCTGATTTTCGACAAAAGAGATAACACCCCCCCATTACATCATGCTTCAGAAATGTGGAAAATGGTCCGTTTTCAAATGTTTTATTTTTGAACGTCAGTTCACATTTGTAGGTGGATCATCAGTGTTAGAGCTAAAATTAGCATGTTTAAAGTGATTTTCATGCTTCCAGGCGCCCAAAACACAAGATTAATGGAATGGTTAAAAGTGCATGAAAATGGCCAATTTACTCACTCTGAGTTCTCAAAAAGGGTTTCTTCACCCCGGGAAGTGAAATAAATACCATTTGGAGGCATTTAATGTTCGAGCAAAAACGGCTGATTTTCGACAAAAGAGATAACACCCCCCCATTACGTCATGCTTCAGAAATGTGGAAAATGGTCCGTTTTCAAATGTTTTATTTTTGAACGTCAGTTCACATTTGTAGGTGGATCATCAGTGTTAGAGCTAAAATTAGCATGTTTAAAGTGATTTTCATGCTTCCAGGGGCTCGGGAAGTTAATTAAATACCATTTGGAGGCATTTAATGTTCGAGCAAAAACGGCTGATATTCGACAAAAGAGATAACACCCCCCCATTACGTCATGCTTCAGAAATGTGGAAAATGGTCCGTTTTCAAATGTTTTATTTTTGAACGTCAGTTCACATTTGTAGGTGGATCATCAGTGTTAGAGCTTAAATTAGCATGTTTAAAGTGATTTTCATGCTTCCAGGGGCTCGGGAAGTTAATTAAATACCATTTGGAGGCATTTAATGTTCGAGCAAAAACGGCTGATTTTCGACAAAAGAGATAACACCCCCCCATTACGTCATGCTTCAGAAATGTGGAAAATGGTCCGTTTTCAAATGTTTTATTTTTGAACGTCAGTTCACATTTGTAGGTGGATCATCAGTGTTAGAGCTAAAATTAGCATGTTTAAAGTGATTTTCATGCTTCCAGGGGCTCGGGAAGTTAATTAAATACCATTTGGAGGCATTTAATGTTCGAGCAAAAACGGCTGATTTTCGACAAAAGAGATAACACCCCCCCCCATTACGTCATGCTTCAGAAATGTGGAAAATGGTCCGTTTTCAAATGTTTTATTTTTGAACGTCAGTTCACATTTGTAGGTGGATCATCAGTGTTAGAGCTAAAATTAGCATGTTTAAAGTGATTTTCATGCTTCCAGGGGCTCGGGAAGTGAAATAAATACCATTTGGAGGCATTTAATGTTCGAGCAAAAACGGCTGATTTTCGACAATAGAGATAACACCCCCCCATTACGTCATGCTTCAGAAATGTGGAAAATGGTCCGTTTTCAAATGTTTTATTTTTGAACGTCAGTTCACATTTGTAGGTGGATCATCAGTGTTAGAGCTAAAATTAGCATGTTTAAAGTGATTTTCATGCTTCCAGGCGCCCAAAACACAAGATTAATGGAATGGTTAAAAGTGCATGAAAATGGCCAATTTACTCACTCTGAGTTCTCAAAAAGGGTTTCTTCACCCCGGGAAGTGAAATAAATACCATTTGGAGGCATTTAATGTTCGAGCAAAAACGGCTGATTTTCGACAAAAGAGATAACACCCCCCCATTACGTCATGCTTCAGAAATGTGGAAAATGGTCCGTTTTCAAATGTTTTATTTTTGAACGTCAGTTCACATTTGTAGGTGGATCATCAGTGTTAGAGCTAAAATTAGCATGTTTAAAGTGATTTTCATGCTTCCAGGGGCTCGGGAAGTTAATTAAATACCATTTGGAGGCATTTAATGTTCGAGCAAAAACGGCTGATTTTCGACAAAAGAGATAACACCCCCCCATTACGTCATGCTTCAGAAATGTGGAAAATGGTCCGTTTTCAAATGTTTTATTTTTGAACGTCAGTTCACATTTGTAGGTGGATCATCAGTGTTAGAGCTAAAATTAGCATGTTTAAAGTGATTTTCATGCTTCCAGGGGCTGGGGAAGTTAATTAAATACCATTTGGAGGCATTTAATGTTCGAGCAAAAACGGCTGATTTTCGACAAAAGAGATAACACCCCCCCATTACGTCATGCTTCAGAAATGTGGAAAATGGTCCGTTTTCAAATGTTTTATTTTTGAACGTCAGTTCACATTTGTAGGTGGATCATCAGTGTTAGAGCTAAAATTAGCATGTTTAAAGTGATTTTCATGCTTCCAGGGGCTCGGGAAGTTAATTAAATACCATTTGGAGGCATTTAATGTTCGAGCAAAAACGGCTGATTTTCGACAAAAGAGATAACACCCCCCCATTACGTCATGCTTCAGAAATGTGGAAAATGGTCCGTTTTCAAATGTTTTATTTTTGAACGTCAGTTCACATTTGTAGGTGGATCATCAGTGTTAGAGCTAAAATTAGCATGTTTAAAGTGATTTTCATGCTTCCAGGGGCTCGGGAAGTTAATTAAATACCATTTGGAGGCATTTAATGTTCGAGCAAAAACGGCTGATTTTCGACAAAAGAGATAACACCCCCCTATTACGTCATGCTTCAGAAATGTGGAAAATGGTCCGTTTTCAAATGTTTTATTTTTGAACGTCAGTTCACATTTGTAGGTGGATCATCAGTGTTAGAGCTAAAATTAGCATGTTTAAAGTGATTTTCATGCTTCCAGGGGCCCAAAACACAAGATTTATGGAATGGTTAAAAGTGCATGAAAATGGCCAATTTACTCACTCTGAGTTCTCAAAAAGGGTTTCTTCACCCCGGGAAGTTAATTAAATACCATTTGGAGGCATTTAATGTTCGAGCAAAAACGGCTGATTTTCGACAAAAGAGATAACACCCCCCCATTACGTCATGCTTCAGAAATGTGGAAAATGGTCCGTTTTCAAATGTTTTATTTTTGAACGTCAGTTCACATTTGTAGGTGGATCATCAGTGTTAGAGCTAAAATTAGCATGTTTAAAGTGATTTTCATACTTCCAGGGGCTCGGGAAGTTAATTAAATACCATTTGGAGGCATTTAATGTTCGAGCAAAAACGGCTGATTTTCGACAAAAGAGATAACACCCCCCCCATTACGTCATGCTTCAGAAATGTGGAAAATGGTCCGTTTTCAAATGTTTTATTTTTGAACGTCAGTTCACATTTGTAGGTGGATCATCAGTGTTAGAGCTAAAATTAGCATGTTTAAAGTGATTTTCATGCTTCCAGGGGCTCGGGAAGTGAAATAAATACCATTTGGAGGCATTTAATGTTCGAGCAAAAACGGCTGATTTTCGACAATAGAGATAACACCCCCCCATTACGTCATGCTTCAGAAATGTGGAAAATGGTCCGTTTTCAAATGTTTTATTTTTGAACGTCAGTTCACATTTGTAGGTGGATCATCAGTGTTAGAGCTAAAATTAGCATGTTTAAAGTGATTTTCATGCTTCCAGGCGCCCAAAACACAAGATTAATGGAATGGTTAAAAGTGCATGAAAATGGCCAATTTACTCACTCTGAGTTCTCAAAAAGGGTTTCTTCACCCCGGGAAGTGAAATAAATACCATTTGGAGGCATTTAATGTTCGAGCAAAAACGGCTGATTTTCGACAAAAGAGATAACACCCCCCCATTACGTCATGCTTCAGAAATGTGGAAAATGGTCCGTTTTCAAATGTTTTATTTTTGAACGTCAGTTCACATTTGTAGGTGGATCATCAGTGTTAGAGCTAAAATTAGCATGTTTAAAGTGATTTTCATGCTTCCAGGGGCTCGGGAAGTTAATTAAATACCATTTGGAGGCATTTAATGTTCGAGCAAAAACGGCTGATTTTCGACAAAAGAGATAACACCCCCCCATTACGTCATGCTTCAGAAATGTGGAAAATGGTCCGTTTTCAAATGTTTTATTTTTGAACGTCAGTTCACATTTGTAGGTGGATCATCAGTGTTAGAGCTAAAATTAGCATGTTTAAAGTGATTTTCATGCTTCCAGGGGCTGGGGAAGTTAATTAAATACCATTTGGAGGCATTTAATGTTCGAGCAAAAACGGCTGATTTTCGACAAAAGAGATAACACCCCCCCATTACGTCATGCTTCAGAAATGTGGAAAATGGTCCGTTTTCAAATGTTTTATTTTTGAACGTCAGTTCACATTTGTAGGTGGATCATCAGTGTTAGAGCTAAAATTAGCATGTTTAAAGTGATTTTCATGCTTCCAGGGGCTCGGGAAGTTAATTAAATACCATTTGGAGGCATTTAATGTTCGAGCAAAAACGGCTGATTTTCGACAAAAGAGATAACACCCCCCCATTACGTCATGCTTCAGAAATGTGGAAAATGGTCCGTTTTCAAATGTTTTATTTTTGAACGTCAGTTCACATTTGTAGGTGGATCATCAGTGTTAGAGCTAAAATTAGCATGTTTAAAGTGATTTTCATGCTTCCAGGGGCTCGGGAAGTTAATTAAATACCATTTGGAGGCATTTAATGTTCGAGCAAAAACGGCTGATTTTCGACAAAAGAGATAACACCCCCCTATTACGTCATGCTTCAGAAATGTGGAAAATGGTCCGTTTTCAAATGTTTTATTTTTGAACGTCAGTTCACATTTGTAGGTGGATCATCAGTGTTAGAGCTAAAATTAGCATGTTTAAAGTGATTTTCATGCTTCCAGGGGCCCAAAACACAAGATTTATGGAATGGTTAAAAGTGCATGAAAATGGCCAATTTACTCACTCTGAGTTCTCAAAAAGGGTTTCTTCACCCCGGGAAGTTAATTAAATACCATTTGGAGGCATTTAATGTTCGAGCAAAAACGGCTGATTTTCGACAAAAGAGATAACACCCCCCCATTACGTCATGCTTCAGAAATGTGGAAAATGGTCCGTTTTCAAATGTTTTATTTTTGAACGTCAGTTCACATTTGTAGGTGGATCATCAGTGTTAGAGCTAAAATTAGCATGTTTAAAGTGATTTTCATACTTCCAGGGGCTCGGGAAGTTAATTAAATACCATTTGGAGGCATTTAATGTTCGAGCAAAAACGGCTGATTTTCGACAAAAGAGATAACACCCCCCCCATTACGTCATGCTTCAGAAATGTGGAAAATGGTCCGTTTTCAAATGTTTTATTTTTGAACGTCAGTTCACATTTGTAGGTGGATCATCAGTGTTAGAGCTAAAATTAGCATGTTTAAAGTGATTTTCATGCTTCCAGGGGCTCGGGAAGGTAATTAATTACCATTTGGAGGCATTTAATGTTCGAGCAAAAATGGCTGATTTTCGACAAAAGAGATAACACCCCCCCATTACGTCATGCTTCAGAAATGTGGAAAATGGTCCATTTTCAAATGTTTTATTTTTGAACGTCAGTTCACATTTGTAGGTGGATCATCAGTGTTAGAGCTAAAATTAGCATGTTTAAAGTGATTTTCATGCTTCCAGGGGCCCAAAACACAAGATTTATGGAATGGTTAAAAGTGCATGAAAATGGCCAATTTACTCACTCTGAGTTCACAAAAAGGGTTTCTTCACCCCGGGAAGTTAATTAAATACCATTTGGAGGCATTTAATGTTCGAGCAAAAACGGCTGATTTTCGACAAAAGAGATAACACCCCCCCATTACGTCATGCTTCAGAAATGTGGAAAATGGTCCGTTTTCAAATGTTTTATTTTTGAACGTCAGTTCACATTTGTAGGTGGATCATCAGTGTTAGAGCTAAAATTAGCATGTTTAAAGTGATTTTCATGCTTCCAGGGGCTCGGGAAGTTAATTAAATACCATTTGGAGGCATTTAATGTTCGAGCAAAAACGGCTGATTTTCGACAAAAGAGATAACACCCCCCCATTACGTCATGCTTCAGAAATGTGGAAAATGGTCCGTTTTCAAATGTTTTATTTTTGAACGTCAGTTCACATTTGTAGGTGGATCATCAGTGTTAGAGCTAAAATTAGCATGTTTAAAGTGATTTTCATGCTTCCAGGGGCCCAAAACACAAGATTTATGGAATGGTTAAAAGTGCATGAAAATGGCCAATTTACTCACTCTGAGTTCCCAAAAAGGGTTTCTTCACCCCGGGAAGTTAATTAAATACCATTTGGAGGCATTTAATGTTCGAGCAAAAACGGCTGATTTTCGACAAAAGAGATAACACCCCCCCATTACGTCATGCTTCAGAAATGTGGAAAATGGTCCGTTTTCAAATGTTTTATTTTTGAACGTCAGTTCACATTTGTAGGTGGATCATCAGTGTTAGAGCTAAAATTAGCATGTTTAAAGTGATTTTCATGCTTCCAGGGGCTCGGGAAGTTAATTAAATACCATTTGGAGGCATTTAATGTTCGAGCAAAAACGGCTGATTTTCGACAAAAGAGATAACACCCCCCCATTACGTCATGCTTCAGAAATGTGGAAAATGGTCCGTTTTCAAATGTTTTATTTTTGAACGTCAGTTCACATTTGTAAGTGGATCATCAGTGTTAGAGCTAAAATTAGCATGTTTAAAGTGATTTTCATGCTTCCAGGGGCCCAAAACACAAGATTAATGGAATGGTTAAAAGTGCATGAAAATGGCCAATTTACTCACTCTGAGTTCTCAAAAAGGGTTTCTTCACCCCGGGAAGTGAAATAAATACCATTTGGAGGCATTTAATGTTCAAACAAAAACGGCTGATTTTCGACAAAAGAGATAAAACCCCCCCATTACGTCATGCTTCAGAAATGTGGAAAATGGTCCGTTTTCAAATGTTTTATTTTTGAACGTCAGTTCACATTTGTAGGTGGATCATCAGTGTTAGAGCTAAAATTAGCATGTTTAAAGTGATTTTCATGCTTCCAGGGGCTCGGGAAGTTAATTAAATACCATTTGGAGGCATTTAATGTTCGAGCAAAAACGGCTGATTTTCGACAAAAGAGATAACACCCCCCCCATTACGTCATGCTTCAGAAATGTGGAAAATGGTCCGTTTTCAAATGTTTTATTTTTGAACGTCAGTTCACATTTGTAGGTGGATCATCTGTGTTAGAGCTAAAATTAGCATGTTTAAAGTGATTTTCATGCTTCCAGGGGCTCGGGAAGTTAATTAAATACCATTTGGAGGCATTTAATGTTCGAGCAAAAACGGCTGATTTTCGACAAAAGAGATAACACCCCCCCATTACGTCATGCTTCAGAAATGTGGAAAATGGTCCGTTTTCAAATGTTTTATTTTTGAACGTCAGTTCACATTTGTAGGTGGATCATCAGTGTTAGAGCTAAAATTAGCATGTTTAAAGTGATTTTCATGCTTCCAGGGGCTCGGGAAGTGAAATAAATACCATTTGGAGGCATTTAATGTTCGAGCAAAAACGGCTGATATTCGACAAAAGAGATAACACCCCCCCATTACGTCATGCTTCAGAAATGTGGAAAATGGTCCGTTTTCAAATGTTTTATTTTTGAACGTCAGTTCACATTTGTAGGTGGATCATTAGTGTTAGAGCTAAAATTAGCATGTTTAAAGTGATTTTCATGCTTCCAGGGGCTCGGGAAGTTAATTAAATACCATTTGGAGGCATTTAATGTTCGAGCAAAAACGGCTGATTTTCGACAAAAGAGATAACACCCCCCCATTACGTCATGCTTCAGAAATGTGGAAAATGGTCCGTTTTCAAATGTTTTATTTTTGAACGTCAGTTCACATTTGTAGGTGGATCATCAGTGTTAGAGCTAAAATTAGCATGTTTAAAGTGATTTTCATGCTTCCAGGGGCCCAAAACACAAGATTTATGGAATGGTTAAAAGTGCATGAAAATGGCCAATTTACTCACTCTGAGTTCTCAAAAAGGGTTTCTTCACCCCGGGAAGTGAAATAAATACCATTTGGAGGCATTTAATGTTCGAGCAAAAACGGCTGATTTTCGACAAAAGAGATAACACCCCCCCATTACGTCATGCTTCAGAAATGTGGAAAATGGTCCGTTTTCAAATGTTTTATTTTTGAACGTCAGTTCACATTTGTAGGTGGATCATCAGTGTTAGAGCTAAAATTAGCATGTTTAAAGTGATTTTCATGCTTCCAGGGGCTCGGGAAGTGAAATAAATACCATTTGGAGGCATTTAATGTTCGAGCAAAAACGGCTGATTTTCGACAAAAGAGATAACACCCCCCCATTACGTCATGCTTCAGAAATGTGGAAAATGGTCCGTTTTCAAATGTTTTATTTTTGAACGTCAGTTCACATTTGTAGGTGGATCGTCAGTGTTAGAGCTAAAATTAGCATGTTTAAAGTGATTTTCATGCTTCCAGGGGCCCAAAACACAAGATTAATGGAATGGTTAAAAGTGCATGAAAATGGCCAATTTACTCACTCTGAGTTCTCAAAAAGGGTTTCTTCACCCCGGGAAGTGAAATAAATACCATTTGGAGGCATTTAATGTTCGAGCAAAAACGGCTGATTTTCGACAAAAGAGATAACACCCCCCCATTACGTCATGCTTCAGAAATGTGGAAAATGGTCCGTTTTCAAATGTTTTATTTTTGAACGTCAGTTCACATTTGTAGGTGGATCATCAGTGTTAGAGCTAAAATTAGCATGTTTAAAGTGATTTTCATGCTTCCAGGGGCTCGGGAAGTTAATTAAATACCATTTGGAGGCATTTAATGTTCGAGCAAAAACGGCTGATTTTCGACAAAAGAGATAACACCCCCCCATTACGTCATGCTTCAGAAATGTGGAAAATGGTCCGTTTTCAAATGTTTTATTTTTGAACGTCAGTTCACATTTGTAGGTGGATCATCAGTGTTAGAGCTAAAATTAGCATGTTTAAAGTGATTTTCATGCTTCCAGGGCCCTAAACACAAGATTAATGGAATGGTTAAAAGTGCATGAAAATGGCCAATTTACTCACTCTGAGTTCTCAAAAAGGGTTTCTTCACCCCGGGAAGTGAAATAAATACCATTTGGAGGCATTTAATGTTCGAGCAAAAACGGCTGATATTCGACAAAAGAGATAACACCCCCCCATTACGTCATGCTTCAGAAATGTGGAAAATGGTCCGTTTTCAAATGTTTTATTTTTGAACGTCAGTTCACATTTGTAGGTGGATCATCAGTGTTAGAGCTAAAATTAGCATGTTTAAAGTGATTTTCATGCTTCCAGGGGCTCGGGAAGTTAATTAAATACCATTTGGAGGCATTTAATGTTCGAGCAAAAACGGCTGATTTTCGACAAAAGAGATAACACCCCCCCCATTACGTCATGCTTCAGAAATGTGGAAAATGGTCCGTTTTCAAATGTTTTATTTTTGAACGTCAGTTCACATTTGTAGGTGGATCATCAGTGTTAGAGCTAAAATTAGCATGTTTAAAGTGATTTTCATGCTTCCAGGGGCTCGGGAAGTTAATTAAATACCATTTGGAGGCATTTAATGTTCGAGCAAAAACGGCTGATTTTCGACAAAAGAGATAACACCCCCCCATTACGTCATGCTTCAGAAATGTGGAAAATGGTCCGTTTTCAAATGTTTTATTTTTGAACGTCAGTTCACATTTGTAGGTGGATCATCAGTGTTAGAGCTAAAATTAGCATGTTTAAAGTGATTTTCATGCTTCCAGGGGCCCAAAACACAAGATTTATGGAATGGTTAAAAGTGCATGAAAATGGCCAATTTACTCACTCTGAGTTCTCAAAAAGGGTTTCTTCACCCCGGGAAGTTAATTAAATACCATTTGGAGGCATTTAATGTTCGAGCAAAAACGGCTGATTTTCGACAAAAGAGATAACACCCCCCCATTACGTCATGCTTCAGAAATGTGGAAAATGGTCTGTTTTCAAATGTTTTATTTTTGAACGTCAGTTCACATTTGTAGGTGGATCATCAGTGTTAGAGCTAAAATTAGCATGTTTAAAGTGATTTTCATGCTTCCAGGGGCTCGGGAAGTTAATTAAATACCATTTGGAGGCATTTAATGTTCGAGCAAAAACGGCTGATTTTCGACAAAAGAGATAACACCCCCCCATTACGTCATGCTTCAGAAATGTGGAAAATGGTCCGTTTTCAAATGTTTTATTTTTGAACGTCAGTTCACATTTGTAGGTGGATCATCAGTGTTAGAGCTAAAATTAGCATGTTTAAAGTGATTTTCATGCTTCCAGGGGCTCGGGAAGTTAATTAAATACCATTTGGAGGCATTTAATGTTCGAGCAAAAACGGCTGATTTTCGACAAAAGAGATAACACCCCCCCATTACGTCATGCTTCAGAAATGTGGAAAATGGTCCGTTTTCAAATGTTTTATTTTTGAACGTCAGTTCACATTTGTAGGTGGATCATCAGTGTTAGAGCTAAAATTAGCATGTTTAAAGTGATTTTCATGCTTCCAGGGGCTCGGGAAGTTAATTAAATACCATTTGGAGGCATTTAATGTTCGAGCAAAAACGGCTGATTTTCGACAAAAGAGATAACACCCCCCCATTACGTCATGCTTCAGAAATGTGGAAAATGGTCCGTTTTCAAATGTTTTATTTTTGAACGTCAGTTCACATTTGTAGGTGGATCATCAGTGTTAGAGCTAAAATTAGCATGTTTAAAGTGATTTTCATGCTTCCAGGGGCTCGGGAAGTTAATTAAATACCATTTGGAGGCATTTAATGTTCGAGCAAAAACGGCTGATTTTCGACAAAAGAGATAACACCCCCCTATTACGTCATGCTTCAGAAATGTGGAAAATGGTCCGTTTTCAAATGTTTTATTTTTGAACGTCAGTTCACATTTGTAGGTGGATCATCAGTGTTAGAGCTAAAATTAGCATGTTTAAAGTGATTTTCATGCTTCCAGGGGCCCAAAACACAAGATTTATGGAATGGTTAAAAGTGCATGAAAATGGCCAATTTACTCACTCTGAGTTCTCAAAAAGGGTTTCTTCACCCCGGGAAGTTAATTAAATACCATTTGGAGGCATTTAATGTTCGAGCAAAAACGGCTGATTTTCGACAAAAGAGATAACACCCCCCCATTACGTCATGCTTCAGAAATGTGGAAAATGGTCCGTTTTCAAATGTTTTATTTTTGAACGTCAGTTCACATTTGTAGGTGGATCATCAGTGTTAGAGCTAAAATTAGCATGTTTAAAGTGATTTTCATACTTCCAGGGGCTCGGGAAGTTAATTAAATACCATTTGGAGGCATTTAATGTTCGAGCAAAAACGGCTGATTTTCAACAAAAGAGATAACACCCCCCCATTACGTCATGCTTCAGAAATGTGGAAAATGGTCCGTTTTCAAATGTTTTATTTTTGAACGTCAGTTCACATTTGTAGGTGGATCATCAGTGTTAGAGCTAAAATTAGCATGTTTAAAGTGATTTTCATGCTTCCAGGGGCTCGGGAAGTTAATTAAATACCATTTGGAGGCATTTAATGTTCGAGCAAAAACGGCTGATTTTCGACAAAAGAGATAACACCCCCCCATTACGTCATGCTTCAGAAATGTGGAAAATGGTCCGTTTTCAAATGTTTTATTTTTGAACGTCAGTTCACATTTGTAGGTGGATCATCAGTGTTAGAGCTAAAATTAGCATGTTTAAAGTGATTTTCATGCTTCCAGGGGCCCAAAACACAAGATTTATGGAATGGTTAAAAGTGCATGAAAATGGCCAATTTACTCACTCTGAGTTCTCAAAAAGGGTTTCTTCACCCCGGGAAGTTAATTAAATACCATTTGGAGGCATTTAATGTTCGAGCAAAAACGGCTGATTTTCGACAAAAGAGATAACACCCCCCCATTACGTCATGCTTCAGAAATGTGGAAAATGGTCCGTTTTCAAATGTTTTATTTTTGAACGTCAGTTCACATTTGTAGGTGGATCATCAGTGTTAGAGCTAAAATTAGCATGTTTAAAGTGATTTTCATGCTTCCAGGGGCTCGGGAAGTTAATTAAATACCATTTGGAGGCATTTAATGTTCGAGCAAAAACGGCTGATTTTCGACAAAAGAGATAACACCCCCCCATTACGTCATGCTTCAGAAATGTGGAAAATGGTCCGTTTTCAAATGTTTTATTTTTGAACGTCAGTTCACATTTGTAGGTGGATCATCAGTGTTAGAGCTAAAATTAGCATGTTTAAAGTGATTTTCATGCTTCCAGGGGCCCAAAACACAAGATTAATGGAATGGTTAAAAGTGCATGAAAATGGCCAATTTACTCACTCTGAGTTCTCAAAAAGGGTTTCTTCACCCCGGGAAGTGAAATAAATACCATTTGGAGGCATTTAATGTTCGAGCAAAAACGGCTGATTTTCGACAAAAGAGATAACACCCCCCATTACGTCATGCTTCAGAAATGTGGAAAATGGTCCGTTTTCAAATGTTTTATTTTTGAACGTCAGTTCACATTTGTAGGTGGATCATCAGTGTTAGAGCTAAAATTAGCATGTTTAAAGTGATTTTCATGCTTCCAGGGGCTCGGGAAGTTAATTAAATACCATTTGGAGGCATTTAATGTTCGAGCAAAAACGGCTGATTTTCGACAAAAGAGATAACACCCCCCCATTACGTCATGCTTCAGAAATGTGGAAAATGGTCCGTTTTCAAATGTTTTATTTTTGAACGTCAGTTCACATTTGTAGGTGGATCATCTGTGTTAGAGCTAAAATTAGCATGTTTAAAGTGATTTTCATGCTTCCAGGGGCTCGGGAAGTTAATTAAATACCATTTGGAGGCTTTTAATGTTCGAGCAAAAACGGCTGATTTTCGACAAAAGAGATAACACCCCCCCATTACGTCATGCTTCAGAAATGTGGAAAATGGTCCGTTTTCAAATGTTTTATTTTTGAACGTCAGTTCACATTTGTAGGTGGATCATCAGTGTTAGAGCTAAAATTAGCATGTTTAAAGTGATTTTCATGCTTCCAGGGGCTCGGGAAGTGAAATAAATACCATTTGGAGGCATTTAATGTTCGAGCAAAAACGGCTGATTTTCGACAAAAGAGATAACATCCCCCCATTACGTCATGCTTCAGAAATGTGGAAAATGGTCCGTTTTCAAATGTTTTATTTTTGAACGTCAGTTCACATTTGTAGGTGGATCATTAGTGTTAGAGCTAAAATTAGCATGTTTAAAGTGATTTTCATGCTTCCAGGGGCTCGGGAAGTTAATTAAATACCATTTGGAGGCATTTAATGTTCGAGCAAAAACGGCTGATTTTCGACAAAAGAGATAACACCCCCCCATTACGTCATGCTTCAGAAATGTGGAAAATGGTCCGTTTTCAAATGTTTTATTTTTGAACGTCAGTTCACATTTGTAGGTGGATCATCAGTGTTAGAGCTAAAATTAGCATGTTTAAAGTGATTTTCATGCTTCCAGGGGCCCAAAACACAAGATTTATGGAATGGTTAAAAGTGCATGAAAATGGCCAATTTACTCACTCTGAGTTCTCAAAAAGGGTTTCTTCACCCCGGGAAGTGAAATAAATACCATTTGGAGGCATTTAATGTTCGAGCAAAAACGGCTGATTTTCGACAAAAGAGATAACACCCCCCCATTACGTCATGCTTCAGAAATGTGGAAAATGGTCCGTTTTCAAATGTTTTATTTTTGAACGTCAGTTCACATTTGTAGGTGGATCATCAGTGTTAGAGCTAAAATTAGCATGTTTAAAGTGATTTTCATGCTTCCAGGGGCTCGGGAAGTGAAATAAATACCATTTGGAGGCATTTAATGTTCGAGCAAAAACGGCTGATTTTCGACAAAAGAGATAACACCCCCCATTACGTCATGCTTCAGAAATGTGGAAAATGGTCCGTTTTCAAATGTTTTATTTTTGAACGTCAGTTCACATTTGTAGGTGGATCGTCAGTGTTAGAGCTAAAATTAGCATGTTTAAAGTGATTTTCATGCTTCCAGGGGCCCAAAACACAAGATTAATGGAATGGTTAAAAGTGCATGAAAATGGCCAATTTACTCACTCTGAGTTCTCAAAAAGGGTTTCTTCACCCCGGGAAGTGAAATAAATACCATTTGGAGGCATTTAATGTTCGAGCAAAAACGGCTGATTTTCGACAAAGAGATAACACCCCCCCATTACGTCATGCTTCAGAAATGTGGAAAATGGTCCGTTTTCAAATGTTTTATTTTTGAACGTCAGTTCACATTTGTAGGTGGATCATCAGTGTTAGAGCTAAAATTAGCATGTTTAAAGTGATTTTCATGCTTCCAGGGGCTCGGGAAGTTAATTAAATACCATTTGGAGGCATTTAATGTTCGAGCAAAAACGGCTGATTTTGGACAAAAGAGATAACACCCCCCCATTACGTCATGCTTCAGAAATGTGGAAAATGGTCCGTTTTCAAATGTTTTATTTTTGAACGTCAGTTCACATTTGTAGGTGGATCATCAGTGTTAGAGCTAAAATTAGCATGTTTAAAGTGATTTTCATGCTTCCAGGGGCTCGGGAAGTGAAATAAATACCATTTGGAGGCATTTAATGTTCGAGCAAAAACGGCTGATATTCGACAAAAGAGATAACACCCCCCCATTACGTCATGCTTCAGAAATGTGGAAAATGGTCCGTTTTCAAATGTTTTATTTTTGAACGTCAGTTCACATTTGTAGGTGGATCATTAGTGTTAGAGCTAAAATTAGCATGTTTAAAGTGATTTTCATGCTTCCAGGGGCTCGGGAAGTTAATTAAATACCATTTGGAGGCATTTAATGTTCGAGCAAAAACGGCTGATTTTCGACAAAAGAGATAACACCCCCCCCATTACGTCATGCTTCAGAAATGTGGAAAATGGTCCGTTTTCAAATGTTTTATTTTTGAACGTCAGTTCACATTTGTAGGTGGATCATCAGTGTTAGAGCTAAAATTAGCATGTTTAAAGTGATTTTCATGCTTCCAGGGGCCCAAAACACAAGATTTATGGAATGGTTAAAGTGCATGAAAATGGCCAATTTACTCACTCTGAGTTCTCAAAAAGGGTTTCTTCACCCCGGGAAGTGAAATAAATACCATTTGGAGGCATTTAATGTTCGAGCAAAAACGGCTGATTTTCGACAAAAGAGATAACACCCCCCCATTACGTCATGCTTCAGAAATGTGGAAAATGGTCCGTTTTCAAATGTTTTATTTTTGAACGTCAGTTCACATTTGTAGGTGGATCATCAGTGTTAGAGCTAAAATTAGCATGTTTAAAGTGATTTTCATGCTTCCAGGGGCTCGGGAAGTGAAATAAATACCATTTGGAGGCATTTAATGTTCGAGCAAAAACGGCTGATTTTCGACAAAAGAGATAACACCCCCCCATTACGTCATGCTTCAGAAATGTGGAAAATGGTCCGTTTTCAAATGTTTTATTTTTGAACGTCAGTTCACATTTGTAGGTGGATCGTCAGTGTTAGAGCTAAAATTAGCATGTTTAAAGTGATTTTCATGCTTCCAGGGGCCCAAAACACAAGATTAATGGAATGGTTAAAAGTGCATGAAAATGGCCAATTTACTCACTCTGAGTTCTCAAAAAGGGTTTCTTCACCCCGGGAAGTGAAATAAATACCATTTGGAGGCATTTAATGTTCGAGCAAAAACGGCTGATTTTCGACAAAAGAGATAACACCCCCCATTACGTCATGCTTCAGAAATGTGGAAAATGGTCCGTTTTCAAATGTTTCATTTTGAACGTCAGTTCACATTTGTAGGTGGATCATCAGTGTTAGAGCTAAAATTAGCATGTTTAAAGTGATTTTCATGCTTCCAGGGGCTCGGGAAGTTAATTAAATACCATTTGGAGGCATTTAATGTTCGAGCAAAAACGGCTGATTTTCGACAAAAGAGATAACACCCCCCCATTACGTCATGCTTCAGAAATGTGGAAAATGGTCCGTTTTCAAATGTTTTATTTTTGAACGTCAGTTCACATTTGTAGGTGGATCATCAGTGTTAGAGCTAAAATTAGCATGTTTAAAGTGATTTTCATGCTTCCAGGGCCCTAAACACAAGATTAATGGAATGGTTAAAAGTGCATGAAAATGGCCAATTTACTCACTCTGAGTTCTCAAAAAGGGTTTCTTCACCCCGGGAAGTTAATTAAATACCATTTGGAGGCATTTAATGTTCGAGCAAAAACGGCTGATTTTCGACAAAAGAGATAACACCCCCCCATTACGTCATGCTTCAGAAATGTGGAAAATGGTCCGTTTTCAAATGTTTTATTTTTGAACGTCAGTTCACATTTGTAGGTGGATCATCAGTGTTAGAGCTAAAATTAGCATGTTTAAAGTGATTTTCATGCTTCCAGGGGCTCGGGAAGTTAATTAAATACCATTTGGAGGCATTTAATGTTCGAGCAAAAACGGCTGATTTTCGACAAAAGAGATAACACCCCCCCATTACGTCATGCTTCAGAAATGTGGAAAATGGTCCGTTTTCAAATGTTTTATTTTTGAACGTCAGTTCACATTTGTAGGTGGATCATCAGTGTTAGAGCTAAAATTAGCATGTTTAAAGTGATTTTCATGCTTCCAGGGGCCCAAAACACAAGATTAATGGAATGGTTAAAAGTGCATGAAAATGGCCAATTTACTCACTCTGAGTTCTCAAAAAGGGTTTCTTCACCCCGGGAAGTGAAATAAATACCATTTGGAGGCATTTAATGTTCGAGCAAAAACGGCTGATTTTCGACAAAAGAGATAACACCCCCCCATTACGTCATGCTTCAGAAATGTGGAAAATGGTCCGTTTTCAAATGTTTTATTTTTGAACGTCAGTTCACATTTGTAGGTGGATCATCAGTGTTAGAGCTAAAATTAGCATGTTTAAAGTGATTTTCATGCTTCCAGGGGCTCGGGAAGTTAATTAAATACCATTTGGAGGCATTTAATGTTCGAGCAAAAACGGCTGATTTTCGACAAAAGAGATAACACCCCCCCATTACGTCATGCTTCAGAAATGTGGAAAATGGTCCGTTTTCAAATGTTTTATTTTTGAACGTCAGTTCACATTTGTAGGTGGATCATCAGTGTTAGAGCTAAAATTAGCATGTTTAAAGTGATTTTCATGCTTCCAGGGGCCCAAAACACAAGATTTATGGAATGGTTAAAAGTGCATGAAAATGGCCAATTTACTCACTCTGAGTTCTCAAAAAGGGTTTCTTCACCCCGGGAAGTTAATTAAATACCATTTGGAGGCATTTAATGTTCGAGCAAAAACGGCTGATTTTCGACAAAAGAGATAACACCCCCCCATTACGTCATGCTTCAGAAATGTGGAAAATGGTCCGTTTTCAAATGTTTTATTTTTGAACGTCAGTTCACATTTGTAGGTGGATCATCAGTGTTAGAGCTAAAATTAGCATGTTTAAAGTGATTTTCATGCTTCCAGGGGCTCGGGAAGTTAATTAAATACCATTTGGAGGCATTTAATGTTCGAGCAAAAACGGCTGATTTTCGACAAAAGAGATAACACCCCCCCATTACGTCATGCTTCAGAAATGTGGAAAATGGTCCGTTTTCAAATGTTTTATTTTTGAACGTCAGTTCACATTTGTAGGTGGATCATTAGTGTTAGAGCTAAAATTAGCATGTTTAAAGTGATTTTCATGCTTCCAGGGGCTCGGGAAGTTAATTAAATACCATTTGGAGGCATTTAATGTTCGAGCAAAAACGGCTGATTTTCGACAAAAGAGATAACACCCCCCCCATTACGTCATGCTTCAGAAATGTGGAAAATGGTCCGTTTTCAAATGTTTTATTTTTGAACGTCAGTTCACATTTGTAGGTGGATCATCAGTGTTAGAGCTAAAATTAGCATGTTTAAAGTGATTTTCATGCTTCCAGGGGCCCAAAACACAAGATTTATGGAATGGTTAAAAGTGCATGAAAATGGCCAATTTACTCACTCTGAGTTCTCAAAAAGGGTTTCTTCACCCCGGGAAGTGAAATAAATACCATTTGGAGGCATTTAATGTTCGAGCAAAAACGGCTGATTTTCGACAAAAGAGATAACACCCCCCCATTACGTCATGCTTCAGAAATGTGGAAAATGGTCCGTTTTCAAATGTTTTATTTTTGAACGTCAGTTCACATTTGTAGGTGGATCATCAGTGTTAGAGCTAAAATTAGCATGTTTAAAGTGATTTTCATGCTTCCAGGGGCTCGGGAAGTGAAATAAATACCATTTGGAGGCATTTAATGTTCGAGCAAAAACGGCTGATTTTCGACAAAAGAGATAACACCCCCCCATTACGTCATGCTTCAGAAATGTGGAAAATGGTCCGTTTTCAAATGTTTTATTTTTGAACGTCAGTTCACATTTGTAGGTGGATCGTCAGTGTTAGAGCTAAAATTAGCATGTTTAAAGTGATTTTCATGCTTCCAGGGGCCCAAAACACAAGATTAATGGAATGGTTAAAAGTGCATGAAAATGGCCAATTTACTCACTCTGAGTTCTCAAAAAGGGTTTCTTCACCCCGGGAAGTGAAATAAATACCATTTGGAGGCATTTAATGTTCGAGCAAAAACGGCTGATTTTCGACAAAAGAGATAACACCCCCCCATTACGTCATGCTTCAGAAATGTGGAAAATGGTCCGTTTTCAAATGTTTTATTTTTGAACGTCAGTTCACATTTGTAGGTGGATCATCAGTGTTAGAGCTAAAATTAGCATGTTTAAAGTGATTTTCATGCTTCCAGGGGCTCGGGAAGTTAATTAAATACCATTTGGAGGCATTTAATGTTCGAGCAAAAACGGCTGATTTTCGACAAAAGAGATAACACCCCCCCATTACGTCATGCTTCAGAAATGTGGAAAATGGTCCGTTTTCAAATGTTTTATTTTTGAACGTCAGTTCACATTTGTAGGTGGATCATCAGTGTTAGAGCTAAAATTAGCATGTTTAAAGTGATTTTCATGCTTCCAGGGCCCTAAACACAAGATTAATGGAATGGTTAAAAGTGCATGAAAATGGCCAATTTACTCACTCTGAGTTCTCAAAAAGGGTTTCTTCACCCCGGGAAGTTAATTAAATACCATTTGGAGGCATTTAATGTTCGAGCAAAAACGGCTGATTTTCGACAAAAGAGATAACACCCCCCCATTACGTCATGCTTCAGAAATGTGGAAAATGGTCCGTTTTCAAATGTTTTATTTTTGAACGTCAGTTCACATTTGTAGGTGGATCATCAGTGTTAGAGCTAAAATTAGCATGTTTAAAGTGATTTTCATGCTTCCAGGGGCTCGGGAAGTTAATTAAATACCATTTGGAGGCATTTAATGTTCGAGCAAAAACGGCTGATTTTCGACAAAAGAGATAACACCCCCCCATTACGTCATGCTTCAGAAATGTGGAAAATGGTCCGTTTTCAAATGTTTTATTTTTGAACGTCAGTTCACATTTGTAGGTGGATCATCAGTGTTAGAGCTAAAATTAGCATGTTTAAAGTGATTTTCATGCTTCCAGGGGCCCAAAACACAATATTAATGGAATGGTTAAAAGTGCATGAAAATGGCCAATTTACTCACTCTGAGTTCTCAAAAAGGGTTTCTTCACCCCGGGAAGTGAAATAAATACCATTTGGAGGCATTTAATGTTCGAGCAAAAACGGCTGATTTTCGACAAAAGAGATAACACCCCCCCATTACGTCATGCTTCAGAAATGTGGAAAATGGTCCGTTTTCAAATGTTTTATTTTTGAACGTCAGTTCACATTTGTAGGTGGATCATCAGTGTTAGAGCTAAAATTAGCATGTTTAAAGTGATTTTCATGCTTCCAGGGGCTCGGGAAGTTAATTAAATACCATTTGGAGGCATTTAATGTTCGAGCAAAAACGGCTGATTTTCGACAAAAGAGATAACACCCCCCCCATTACGTCATGCTTCAGAAATGTGGAAAATGGTCCGTTTTCAAATGTTTTATTTTTGAACGTCAGTTCACATTTGTAGGTGGATCATCTGTGTTAGAGCTAAAATTAGCATGTTTAAAGTGATTTTCATGCTTCCAGGGGCTCGGGAAGTTAATTAAATACCATTTGGAGGCTTTTAATGTTCGAGCAAAAACGGCTGATTTTCGACAAAAGAGATAACACCCCCCCATTACGTCATGCTTCAGAAATGTGGAAAATGGTCCGTTTTCAAATGTTTTATTTTTGAACGTCAGTTCACATTTGTAGGTGGATCATCAGTGTTAGAGCTAAAATTAGCATGTTTAAAGTGATTTTCATGCTTCCAGGGGCTCGGGAAGTGAAATAAATACCATTTGGAGGCATTTAATGTTCGAGCAAAAACGGCTGATTTTCGACAAAAGAGATAACATCCCCCCATTACGTCATGCTTCAGAAATGTGGAAAATGGTCAGTTTTCAAATGTTTTATTTTTGAACGTCAGTTCACATTTGTAGGTGGATCATTAGTGTTAGAGCTAAAATTAGCATGTTTAAAGTGATTTTCATGCTTCCAGGGGCTCGGGAAGTTAATTAAATACCATTTGGAGGCATTTAATGTTCGAGCAAAAACGGCTGATTTTCGACAAAAGAGATAACACCCCCCCATTACGTCATGCTTCAGAAATGTGGAAAATGGTCCGTTTTCAAATGTTTTATTTTTGAACGTCAGTTCACATTTGTAGGTGGATCATCAGTGTTAGAGCTAAAATTAGCATGTTTAAAGTGATTTTCATGCTTCCAGGGGCCCAAAACACAAGATTTATGGAATGGTTAAAAGTGCATGAAAATGGCCAATTTACTCACTCTGAGTTCTCAAAAAGGGTTTCTTCACCCCGGGAAGTGAAATAAATACCATTTGGAGGCATTTAATGTTCGAGCAAAAACGGCTGATTTTCGACAAAAGAGATAACACCCCCCCATTACGTCATGCTTCAGAAATGTGGAAAATGGTCCGTTTTCAAATGTTTTATTTTTGAACGTCAGTTCACATTTGTAGGTGGATCATCAGTGTTAGAGCTAAAATTAGCATGTTTAAAGTGATTTTCATGCTTCCAGGGGCTCGGGAAGTGAAATAAATACCATTTGGAGGCATTTAATGTTCGAGCAAAAACGGCTGATTTTCGACAAAAGAGATAACACCCCCCCATTACGTCATGCTTCAGAAATGTGGAAAATGGTCCGTTTTCAAATGTTTTATTTTTGAACGTCAGTTCACATTTGTAGGTGGATCGTCAGTGTTAGAGCTAAAATTAGCATGTTTAAAGTGATTTTCATGCTTCCAGGGGCCCAAAACACAAGATTAATGGAATGGTTAAAAGTGCATGAAAATGGCCAATTTACTCACTCTGAGTTCTCAAAAAAGGGTTTCTTCACCCCGGGAAGTGAAATAAATACCATTTGGAGGCATTTAATGTTCGAGCAAAAACGGCTGATTTTCGACAAAAGAGATAACACCCCCCCATTACGTCATGCTTCAGAAATGTGGAAAATGGTCCGTTTTCAAATGTTTTATTTTTGAACGTCAGTTCACATTTGTAGGTGGATCATCAGTGTTAGAGCTAAAATTAGCATGTTTAAAGTGATTTTCATGCTTCCGGGGGCTCGGGAAGTTAATTAAATACCATTTGGAGGCATTTAATGTTCGAGCAAAAACGGCTGATTTTGGACAAAAGAGATAACACCCCCCCATTACGTCATGCTTCAGAAATGTGGAAAATGGTCCGTTTTCAAATGTTTTATTTTTGAACGTCAGTTCACATTTGTAGGTGGATCATCAGTGTTAGAGCTAAAATTAGCATGTTTAAAGTGATTTTCATGCTTCCAGGGGCTCGGGAAGTGAAATAAATACCATTTGGAGGCATTTAATGTTCGAGCAAAAACGGCTGATATTCGACAAAAGAGATAACACCCCCCCATTACGTCATGCTTCAGAAATGTGGAAAATGGTCCGTTTTCAAATGTTTTATTTTTGAACGTCAGTTCACATTTGTAGGTGGATCATTAGTGTTAGAGCTAAAATTAGCATGTTTAAAGTGATTTTCATGCTTCCAGGGGCTCGGGAAGTTAATTAAATACCATTTGGAGGCATTTAATGTTCGAGCAAAAACGGCTGATTTTCGACAAAAGAGATAACACCCCCCCCATTACGTCATGCTTCAGAAATGTGGAAAATGGTCCGTTTTCAAATGTTTTATTTTTGAACGTCAGTTCACATTTGTAGGTGGATCATCAGTGTTAGAGCTAAAATTAGCATGTTTAAAGTGATTTTCATGCTTCCAGGGGCCCAAAACACAAGATTTATGGAATGGTTAAAAGTGCATGAAAATGGCCAATTTACTCACTCTGAGTTCTCAAAAAGGGTTTCTTCACCCCGGGAAGTGAAATAAATACCATTTGGAGGCATTTAATGTTCGAGCAAAAACGGCTGATTTTCGACAAAAGAGATAACACCCCCCCATTACGTCATGCTTCAGAAATGTGGAAAATGGTCCGTTTTCAAATGTTTTATTTTTGAACGTCAGTTCACATTTGTAGGTGGATCATCAGTGTTAGAGCTAAAATTAGCATGTTTAAAGTGATTTTCATGCTTCCAGGGGCTCGGGAAGTGAAATAAATACCATTTGGAGGCATTTAATGTTCGAGCAAAAACGGCTGATTTTCGACAAAAGAGATAACACCCCCCCATTACGTCATGCTTCAGAAATGTGGAAAATGGTCCGTTTTCAAATGTTTTATTTTTGAACGTCAGTTCACATTTGTAGGTGGATCGTCAGTGTTAGAGCTAAAATTAGCATGTTTAAAGTGATTTTCATGCTTCCAGGGGCCCAAAACACAAGATTAATGGAATGGTTAAAAGTGCATGAAAATGGCCAATTTACTCACTCTGAGTTCTCAAAAAGGGTTTCTTCACCCCGGGAAGTGAAATAAATACCATTTGGAGGCATTTAATGTTCGAGCAAAAACGGCTGATTTTCGACAAAAGAGATAACACCCCCCCATTACGTCATGCTTCAGAAATGTGGAAAATGGTCCGTTTTCAAATGTTTTATTTTTGAACGTCAGTTCACATTTGTAGGTGGATCATCAGTGTTAGAGCTAAAATTAGCATGTTTAAAGTGATTTTCATGCTTCCAGGGGCTCGGGAAGTTAATTAAATACCATTTGGAGGCATTTAATGTTCGAGCAAAAACGGCTGATTTTCGACAAAAGAGATAACACCCCCCCATTACGTCATGCTTCAGAAATGTGGAAAATGGTCCGTTTTCAAATGTTTTATTTTTGAACGTCAGTTCACATTTGTAGGTGGATCATCAGTGTTAGAGCTAAAATTAGCATGTTTAAAGTGATTTTCATGCTTCCAGGGCCCTAAACACAAGATTAATGGAATGGTTAAAAGTGCATGAAAATGGCCAATTTACTCACTCTGAGTTCTCAAAAAGGGTTTCTTCACCCCGGGAAGTTAATTAAATACCATTTGGAGGCATTTAATGTTCGAGCAAAAACGGCTGATTTTCGACAAAAGAGATAACACCCCCCCATTACGTCATGCTTCAGAAATGTGGAAAATGGTCCGTTTTCAAATGTTTTATTTTTGAACGTCAGTTCACATTTGTAGGTGGATCATCAGTGTTAGAGCTAAAATTAGCATGTTTAAAGTGATTTTCATGCTTCCAGGGGCTCGGGAAGTTAATTAAATACCATTTGGAGGCATTTAATGTTCGAGCAAAAACGGCTGATTTTCGACAAAAGAGATAACACCCCCCCATTACGTCATGCTTCAGAAATGTGGAAAATGGTCCGTTTTCAAATGTTTTATTTTTGAACGTCAGTTCACATTTGTAGGTGGATCATCAGTGTTAGAGCTAAAATTAGCATGTTTAAAGTGATTTTCATGCTTCCAGGGGCCCAAAACACAAGATTAATGGAATGGTTAAAAGTGCATGAAAATGGCCAATTTACTCACTCTGAGTTCTCAAAAAGGGTTTCTTCACCCCGGGAAGTGAAATAAATACCATTTGGAGGCATTTAATGTTCGAGCAAAAACGGCTGATTTTCGACAAAAGAGATAACACCCCCCCATTACGTCATGCTTCAGAAATGTGGAAAATGGTCCGTTTTCAAATGTTTTATTTTTGAACGTCAGTTCACATTTGTAGGTGGATCATCAGTGTTAGAGCTAAAATTAGCATGTTTAAAGTGATTTTCATGCTTCCAGGGGCTCGGGAAGTTAATTAAATACCATTTGGAGGCATTTAATGTTCGAGCAAAAACGGCTGATTTTCGACAAAAGAGATAACACCCCCCCCATTACGTCATGCTTCAGAAATGTGGAAAATGGTCCGTTTTCAAATGTTTTATTTTTGAACGTCAGTTCACATTTGTAGGTGGATCATCTGTGTTAGAGCTAAAATTAGCATGTTTAAAGTGATTTTCATGCTTCCAGGGGCTCGGGAAGTTAATTAAATACCATTTGGAGGCTTTTAATGTTCGAGCAAAAACGGCTGATTTTCGACAAAAGAGATAACACCCCCCCATTACGTCATGCTTCAGAAATGTGGAAAATGGTCCGTTTTCAAATGTTTTATTTTTGAACGTCAGTTCACATTTGTAGGTGGATCATCAGTGTTAGAGCTAAAATTAGCATGTTTAAAGTGATTTTCATGCTTCCAGGGGCTCGGGAAGTGAAATAAATACCATTTGGAGGCATTTAATGTTCGAGCAAAAACGGCTGATTTTCGACAAAAGAGATAACATCCCCCCATTACGTCATGCTTCAGAAATGTGGAAAATGGTCCGTTTTCAAATGTTTTATTTTTGAACGTCAGTTCACATTTGTAGGTGGATCATTAGTGTTAGAGCTAAAATTAGCATGTTTAAAGTGATTTTCATGCTTCCAGGGGGTCGGGAAGTTAATTAAATACCATTTGGAGGCATTTAATGTTCGAGCAAAAACGGCTGATTTTCGACAAAAGAGATAACACCCCCCCATTACGTCATGCTTCAGAAATGTGGAAAATGGTCCGTTTTCAAATGTTTTATTTTTGAACGTCAGTTCACATTTGTAGGTGGATCATCAGTGTTAGAGCTAAAATTAGCATGTTTAAAGTGATTTTCATGCTTCCAGGGGCCCAAAACACAAGATTTATGGAATGGTTAAAAGTGCATGAAAATGGCCAATTTACTCACTCTGAGTTCTCAAAAAGGGTTTCTTCACCCCGGGAAGTGAAATAAATACCATTTGGAGGCATTTAATGTTCGAGCAAAAACGGCTGATTTTCGACAAAAGAGATAACACCCCCCCATTACGTCATGCTTCAGAAATGTGGAAAATGGTCCGTTTTCAAATGTTTTATTTTTGAACGTCAGTTCACATTTGTAGGTGGATCATCAGTGTTAGAGCTAAAATTAGCATGTTTAAAGTGATTTTCATGCTTCCAGGGGCTCGGGAAGTGAAATAAATACCATTTGGAGGCATTTAATGTTCGAGCAAAAACGGCTGATTTTCGACAAAAGAGATAACACCCCCCCATTACGTCATGCTTCAGAAATGTGGAAAATGGTCCGTTTTCAAATGTTTTACTTTTGAACGTCAGTTCACATTTGTAGGTGGATCGTCAGTGTTAGAGCTAAAATTAGCATGTTTAAAGTGATTTTCATGCTTCCAGGGGCCCAAAACACAAGATTAATGGAATGGTTAAAAGTGCATGAAAATGGCCAATTTACTCACTCTGAGTTCTCAAAAAGGGTTTCTTCACCCCGGGAAGTGAAATAAATACCATTTGGAGGCATTTAATGTTCGAGCAAAAACGGCTGATTTTCGACAAAGAGATAACACCCCCCCATTACGTCATGCTTCAGAAATGTGGAAAATGGTCCGTTTTCAAATGTTTTATTTTTGAACGTCAGTTCACATTTGTAGGTGGATCATCAGTGTTAGAGCTAAAATTAGCATGTTTAAAGTGATTTTCATGCTTCCAGGGGCTCGGGAAGTTAATTAAATACCATTTGGAGGCATTTAATGTTCGAGCAAAAACGGCTGATTTTGGACAAAAGAGATAACACCCCCCCATTACGTCATGCTTCAGAAATGTGGAAAATGGTCCGTTTTCAAATGTTTTATATTTGAACGTCAGTTCACATTTGTAGGTGGATCATCAGTGTTAGAGCTAAAATTAGCATGTTTAAAGTGATTTTCATGCTTCCAGGGGCTCGGGAAGTGAAATAAATACCATTTGGAGGCATTTAATGTTCGAGCAAAAACGGCTGATATTCGACAAAAGAGATAACACCCCCCCATTACGTCATGCTTCAGAAATGTGGAAAATGGTCCGTTTTCAAATGTTTTATTTTTGAACGTCAGTTCACATTTGTAGGTGGATCATTAGTGTTAGAGCTAAAATTAGCATGTTTAAAGTGATTTTCATGCTTCCAGGGGCTCGGGAAGTTAATTAAATACCATTTGGAGGCATTTAATGTTCGAGCAAAAACGGCTGATTTTCGACAAAAGAGATAACACCCCCCCCATTACGTCATGCTTCAGAAATGTGGAAAATGGTCCGTTTTCAAATGTTTTATTTTTGAACGTCAGTTCACATTTGTAGGTGGATCATCAGTGTTAGAGCTAAAATTAGCATGTTTAAAGTGATTTTCATGCTTCCAGGGGCCCAAAACACAAGATTTATGGAATGGTTAAAAGTGCATGAAAATGGCCAATTTACTCACTCTGAGTTCTCAAAAAGGGTTTCTTCACCCCGGGAAGTGAAATAAATACCATTTGGAGGCATTTAATGTTCGAGCAAAAACGGCTGATTTTCGACAAAAGAGATAACACCCCCCCATTACGTCATGCTTCAGAAATGTGGAAAATGGTCCGTTTTCAAATGTTTTATTTTTGAACGTCAGTTCACATTTGTAGGTGGATCATCAGTGTTAGAGCTAAAATTAGCATGTTTAAAGTGATTTTCATGCTTCCAGGGGCTCGGGAAGTGAAATAAATACCATTTGGAGGCATTTAATGTTCGAGCAAAAACGGCTGATTTTCGACAAAAGAGATAACACCCCCCCATTACGTCATGCTTCAGAAATGTGGAAAATGGTCCGTTTTCAAATGTTTTATTTTTGAACGTCAGTTCACATTTGTAGGTGGATCGTCAGTGTTAGAGCTAAAATTAGCATGTTTAAAGTGATTTTCATGCTTCCAGGGGCCCAAAACACAAGATTAATGGAATGGTTAAAAGTGCATGAAAATGGCCAATTTACTCACTCTGAGTTCTCAAAAAGGGTTTCTTCACCCCGGGAAGTGAAATAAATACCATTTGGAGGCATTTAATGTTCGAGCAAAAACGGCTGATTTTCGACAAAAGAGATAACACCCCCCATTACGTCATGCTTCAGAAATGTGGAAAATGGTCCGTTTTCAAATGTTTTATTTTTGAACGTCAGTTCACATTTGTAGGTGGATCATCAGTGTTAGAGCTAAAATTAGCATGTTTAAAGTGATTTTCATGCTTCCAGGGGCTCGGGAAGTTAATTAAATACCATTTGGAGGCATTTAATGTTCGAGCAAAAACGGCTGATTTTCGACAAAAGAGATAACACCCCCCCATTACGTCATGCTTCAGAAATGTGGAAAATGGTCCGTTTTCAAATGTTTTATTTTTGAACGTCAGTTCACATTTGTAGGTGGATCATCAGTGTTAGAGCTAAAATTAGCATGTTTAAAGTGATTTTCATGCTTCCAGGGCCCTAAACACAAGATTAATGGAATGGTTAAAAGTGCATGAAAATGGCCAATTTACTCACTCTGAGTTCTCAAAAAGGGTTTCTTCACCCCGGGAAGTTAATTAAATACCATTTGGAGGCATTTAATGTTCGAGCAAAAACAGCAGATTTTCGACAAAAGAGATAACACCCCCCCATTACGTCATGCTTCAGAAATGTGGAAAATGGTCCGTTTTCAAATGTTTTATTTTTGAACGTCAGTTCACATTTGTAGGTGGATCATCAGTGTTAGAGCTAAAATTAGCATGTTTAAAGTGATTTTCATGCTTCCAGGGGCTCGGGAAGTTAATTAAATACCATTTGGAGGCATTTAATGTTCGAGCAAAAACGGCTGATTTTCGACAAAAGAGATAACACCCCCCCATTACGTCATGCTTCAGAAATGTGGAAAATGGTCCGTTTTCAAATGTTTTATTTTTGAACGTCAGTTCACATTTGTAGGTGGATCATCAGTGTTAGAGCTAAAATTAGCATGTTTAAAGTGATTTTCATGCTTCCAGGGGCCCAAAACACAAGATTAATGGAATGGTTAAAAGTGCATGAAAATGGCCAATTTACTCACTCTGAGTTCTCAAAAAGGGTTTCTTCACCCCGGGAAGTGAAATAAATACCATTTGGAGGCATTTAATGTTCGAGCAAAAACGGCTGATTTTCGACAAAAGAGATAACACCCCCCCATTACATCATGCTTCAGAAATGTGGAAAATGGTCCGTTTTCAAATGTTTTATTTTTGAACGTCAGTTCACATTTGTAGGTGGATCATCAGTGTTAGAGCTAAAATTAGCATGTTTAAAGTGATTTGCATGCTTCCAGGGGCTCGGGAAGTTAATTAAATACCATTTGGAGGCATTTAATGTTCGAGCAAAAACGGCTGATTTTCGACAAAAGAGATAACACCCCCCCCATTACGTCATGCTTCAGAAATGTGGAAAATGGTCCGTTTTCAAATGTTTTATTTTTGAACGTCAGTTCACATTTGTAGGTGGATCATCTGTGTTAGAGCTAAAATTAGCATGTTTAAAGTGATTTTCATGCTTCCAGGGGCTCGGGAAGTTAATTAAATACCATTTGGAGGCTTTTAATGTTCGAGCAAAAACGGCTGATTTTCGACAAAAGAGATAACACCCCCCCATTACGTCATGCTTCAGAAATGTGGAAAATGGTCCGTTTTCAAATGTTTTATTTTTGAACGTCAGTTCACATTTGTAGGTGGATCATCAGTGTTAGAGCTAAAATTAGCATGTTTAAAGTGATTTTCATGCTTCCAGGGGCTCGGGAAGTGAAATAAATACCATTTGGAGGCATTTAATGTTCGAGCAAAAACGGCTGATTTTCGACAAAAGAGATAACATCCCCCCATTACGTCATGCTTCAGAAATGTGGAAAATGGTCCGTTTTCAAATGTTTTATTTTTGAACGTCAGTTCACATTTGTAGGTGGATCATTAGTGTTAGAGCTAAAATTAGCATGTTTAAAGTGATTTTCATGCTTCCAGGGGCTCGGGAAGTTAATTAAATACCATTTGGAGGCATTTAATGTTCGAGCAAAAACGGCTGATTTTCGACAAAAGAGATAACACCCCCCCATTACGTCATGCTTCAGAAATGTGGAAAATGGTCCGTTTTCAAATGTTTTATTTTTGAACGTCAGTTCACATTTGTAGGTGGATCATCAGTGTTAGAGCTAAAATTAGCATGTTTAAAGTGATTTTCATGCTTCCAGGGGCCCAAAACACAAGATTTATGGAATGGTTAAAAGTGCATGAAAATGGCCAATTTACTCACTCTGAGTTCTCAAAAAGGGTTTCTTCACCCCGGGAAGTGAAATAAATACCATTTGGAGGCATTTAATGTTCGAGCAAAAACGGCTGATTTTCGACAAAAGAGATAACACCCCCCCATTACGTCATGCTTCAGAAATGTGGAAAATGGTCCGTTTTCAAATGTTTTATTTTTGATTGTCAGTTCACATTTGTAGGTGGATCATCAGTGTTAGAGCTAAAATTAGCATGTTTAAAGTGATTTTCATGCTTCCAGGGGCTCGGGAAGTGAAATAAATACCATTTGGAGGCATTTAATGTTCGAGCAAAAACGGCTGATTTTCGACAAAAGAGATAACACCCCCCCATTACGTCATGCTTCAGAAATGTGGAAAATGGTCCGTTTTCAAATGTTTTATTTTTGAACGTCAGTTCACATTTGTAGGTGGATCGTCAGTGTTAGAGCTAAAATTAGCATGTTTAAAGTGATTTTCATGCTTCCAGGGGCCCAAAACACAAGATTAATGGAATGGTTAAAAGTGCATGAAAATGGCCAATTTACTCACTCTGAGTTCTCAAAAAGGGTTTCTTCACCCCGGGAAGTGAAATAAATACCATTTGGAGGCATTTAATGTTCGAGCAAAAACGGCTGATTTTCGACAAAGAGATAACACCCCCCCATTACGTCATGCTTCAGAAATGTGGAAAATGGTCCGTTTTCAAATGTTTTATTTTTGAACGTCAGTTCACATTTGTAGGTGGATCATCAGTGTTAGAGCTAAAATTAGCATGTTTAAAGTGATTTTCATGCTTCCAGGGGCTCGGGAAGTTAATTAAATACCATTTGGAGGCATTTAATGTTCGAGCAAAAACGGCTGATTTTGGACAAAAGAGATAACACCCCCCCATTACGTCATGCTTCAGAAATGTGGAAAATGGTCCGTTTTCAAATGTTTTATTTTTGAACGTCAGTTCACATTTGTAGGTGGATCATCAGTGTTAGAGCTAAAATTAGCATGTTTAAAGTGATTTTCATGCTTCCAGGGGCTCGGGAAGTGAAATAAATACCATTTGGAGGCATTTAATGTTCGAGCAAAAACGGCTGATATTCGACAAAAGAGATAACACCCCCCCATTACGTCATGCTTCAGAAATGTGGAAAATGGTCCGTTTTCAAATGTTTTATTTTTGAACGTCAGTTCACATTTGTAGGTGGATCATTAGTGTTAGAGCTAAAATTAGCATGTTTAAAGTGATTTTCATGCTTCCAGGGGCTCGGGAAGTTAATTAAATACCATTTGGAGGCATTTAATGTTCGAGCAAAAACGGCTGATTTTCGACAAAAGAGATAACACCCCCCCCATTACGTCATGCTTCAGAAATGTGGAAAATGGTCCGTTTTCAAATGTTTTATTTTTGAACGTCAGTTCACATTTGTAGGTGGATCATCAGTGTTAGAGCTAAAATTAGCATGTTTAAAGTGATTTTCATGCTTCCAGGGGCCCAAAACACAAGATTTATGGAATGGTTAAAAGTGCATGAAAATGGCCAATTTACTCACTCTGAGTTCTCAAAAAGGGTTTCTTCACCCCGGGAAGTGAAATAAATACCATTTGGAGGCATTTAATGTTCGAGCAAAAACGGCTGATTTTCGACAAAAGAGATAACACCCCCCCATTACGTCATGCTTCAGAAATGTGGAAAATGGTCCGTTTTCAAATGTTTTATTTTTGAACGTCAGTTCACATTTGTAGGTGGATCATCAGTGTTAGAGCTAAAATTAGCATGTTTAAAGTGATTTTCATGCTTCCAGGGGCTCGGGAAGTGAAATAAATACCATTTGGAGGCATTTAATGTTCGAGCAAAAACGGCTGATTTTCGACAAAAGAGATAACACCCCCCCATTACGTCATGCTTCAGAAATGTGGAAAATGGTCCGTTTTCAAATGTTTTATTTTTGAACGTCAGTTCACATTTGTAGGTGGATCGTCAGTGTTAGAGCTAAAATTAGCATGTTTAAAGTGATTTTCATGCTTCCAGGGGCCCAAAACACAAGATTAATGGAATGGTTAAAAGTGCATGAAAATGGCCAATTTACTCACTCTGAGTTCTCAAAAAGGGTTTCTTCACCCCGGGAAGTGAAATAAATACCATTTGGAGGCATTTAATGTTCGAGCAAAAACGGCTGATTTTCGACAAAAGAGATAACACCCCCCCATTACGTCATGCTTCAGAAATGTGGAAAATGGTCCGTTTTCAAATGTTTTATTTTTGAACGTCAGTTCACATTTGTAGGTGGATCATCAGTGTTAGAGCTAAAATTAGCATGTTTAAAGTGATTTTCATGCTTCCAGGGGCTCGGGAAGTTAATTAAATACCATTTGGAGGCATTTAATGTTCGAGCAAAAACGGCTGATTTTCGACAAAAGAGATAACACCCCCCCATTACGTCATGCTTCAGAAATGTGGAAAATGGTCCGTTTTCAAATGTTTTATTTTTGAACGTCAGTTCACATTTGTAGGTGGATCATCAGTGTTAGAGCTAAAATTAGCATGTTTAAAGTGATTTTCATGCTTCCAGGGCCCTAAACACAAGATTAATGGAATGGTTAAAAGTGCATGAAAATGGCCAATTTACTCACTCTGAGTTCTCAAAAAGGGTTTCTTCACCCCGGGAAGTTAATTAAATACCATTTGGAGGCATTTAATGTTCGAGCAAAAACGGCTGATTTTCGACAAAAGAGATAACACCCCCCCATTACGTCATGCTTCAGAAATGTGGAAAATGGTCCGTTTTCAAATGTTTTATTTTTGAACGTCAGTTCACATTTGTAGGTGGATCATCAGTGTTAGAGCTAAAATTAGCATGTTTAAAGTGATTTTCATGCTTCCAGGGGCTCGGGAAGTTAATTAAATACCATTTGGAGGCATTTAATGTTCGAGCAAAAACGGCTGATTTTCGACAAAAGAGATAACACCCCCCCATTACGTCATGCTTCAGAAATGTGGAAAATGGTCCGTTTTCAAATGTTTTATTTTTGAACGTCAGTTCACATTTGTAGGTGGATCATCAGTGTTAGAGCTAAAATTAGCATGTTTAAAGTGATTTTCATGCTTCCAGGGGCCAAAACACAAGATTAATGGAATGGTTAAAAGTGCATGAAAATGGCCAATTTACTCACTCTGAGTTCTCAAAAAGGGTTTCTTCACCCCGGGAAGTGAAATAAATACCATTTGGAGGCATTTAATGTTCGAGCAAAAACGGCTGATTTTCGACAAAAGAGATAACACCCCCCCATTACGTCATGCTTCAGAAATGTGGAAAATGGTCCGTTTTCAAATGTTTTATTTTTGAACGTCAGTTCACATTTGTAGGTGGATCATCAGTGTTAGAGCTAAAATTAGCATGTTTAAAGTGATTTTCATGCTTCCAGGGGCTCGGGAAGTTAATTAAATACCATTTGGAGGCATTTAATGTTCGAGCAAAAACGGCTGATTTTCGACAAAAGAGATAACACCCCCCCCATTACGTCATGCTTCAGAAATGTGGAAAATGGTCCGTTTTTCAAATGTTTTATTTTTGAACGTCAGTTCACATTTGTAGGTGGATCATCTGTGTTAGAGCTAAAATTAGCATGTTTAAAGTGATTTTCATGCTTCCAGGGGCTCGGGAAGTTAATTAAATACCATTTGGAGGCTTTTAATGTTCGAGCAAAAACGGCTGATTTTCGACAAAAGAGATAACACCCCCCATTACGTCATGCTTCAGAAATGTGGAAAATGGTCCGTTTTCAAATGTTTTATTTTTGAACGTCAGTTCACATTTGTAGGTGGATCATCAGTGTTAGAGCTAAAATTAGCATGTTTAAAGTGATTTCATGCTTCCAGGGGCTCGGGAAGTGAAATAAATACCATTTGGAGGCATTTAATGTTCGAGCAAAAACGGCTGATTTTCGACAAAAGAGATAACATCCCCCCATTACGTCATGCTTCAGAAATGTGGAAAATGGTCCGTTTTCAAATGTTTTATTTTTGAACGTCAGTTCACATTTGTAGGTGGATCATTAGTGTTAGAGCTAAAATTAGCATGTTTAAAGTGATTTTCATGCTTCCAGGGGCTCGGGAAGTTAATTAAATACCATTTGGAGGCATTTAATGTTCGAGCAAAAACGGCTGATTTTCGACAAAAGAGATAACACCCCCCCATTACGTCATGCTTCAGAAATGTGGAAAATGGTCCGTTTTCAAATGTTTTATTTTTGAACGTCAGTTCACATTTGTAGGTGGATCATCAGTGTTAGAGCTAAAATTAGCATGTTTAAAGTGATTTTCATGCTTCCAGGGGCCCAAAACACAAGATTTATGGAATGGTTAAAAGTGCATGAAAATGGCCAATTTACTCACTCTGAGTTCTCAAAAAGGGTTTCTTCACCCCGGGAAGTGAAATAAATACCATTTGGAGGCATTTAATGTTCGAGCAAAAACGGCTGATTTTCGACAAAAGAGATAACACCCCCCCATTACGTCATGCTTCAGAAATGTGGAAAATGGTCCGTTTTCAAATGTTTTATTTTTGAACGTCAGTTCACATTTGTAGGTGGATCATCAGTGTTAGAGCTAAAATTAGCATGTTTAAAGTGATTTTCATGCTTCCAGGGGCTCGGGAAGTGAAATAAATACCATTTGGAGGCATTTAATGTTCGAGCAAAAACGGCTGATTTTCGACAAAAGAGATAACACCCCCCCATTACGTCATGCTTCAGAAATGTGGAAAATGGTCCGTTTTCAAATGTTTTATTTTTGAACGTCAGTTCACATTTGTAGGTGGATCGTCAGTGTTAGAGCTAAAATTAGCATGTTTAAAGTGATTTTCATGCTTCCAGGGGCCCAAAACACAAGATTAATGGAATGGTTAAAAGTGCATGAAAATGGCCAATTTACTCACTCTGAGTTCTCAAAAAGGGTTTCTTCACCCCGGGAAGTGAAATAAATACCATTTGGAGGCATTTAATGTTCGAGCAAAAACGGCTGATTTTCGACAAAGAGATAACACCCCCCCATTACGTCATGCTTCAGAAATGTGGAAAATGGTCCGTTTTCAAATGTTTTATTTTTGAACGTCAGTTCACATTTGTAGGTGGATCATCAGTGTTAGAGCTAAAATTAGCATGTTTAAAGTGATTTTCATGCTTCCAGGGGCTCGGGAAGTTAATTAAATACCATTTGGAGGCATTTAATGTTCGAGCAAAAACGGCTGATTTTGGACAAAAGAGATAACACCCCCCCATTACGTCATGCTTCAGAAATGTGGAAAATGGTCCGTTTTCAAATGTTTTATTTTTGAACGTCAGTTCACATTTGTAGGTGGATCATTAGTGTTAGAGCTAAAATTAGCATGTTTAAAGTGATTTTCATGCTTCCAGGGGCTCGGGAAGTTAATTAAATACCATTTGGAGGCATTTAATGTTCGAGCAAAAACGGCTGATTTTCGACAAAAGAGATAACACCCCCCCCATTACGTCATGCTTCAGAAATGTGGAAAATGGTCCGTTTTCAAATGTTTTTATTTTTGAACGTCAGTTCACATTTGTAGGTGGATCATCAGTGTTAGAGCTAAAATTAGCATGTTTAAAGTGATTTTCATGCTTCCAGGGGCCCAAAACACAAGATTTATGGAATGGTTAAAAGTGCATGAAAATGGCCAATTTACTCACTCTGAGTTCTCAAAAAGGGTTTCTTCACCCCGGGAAGTGAAATAAATACCATTTGGAGGCATTTAATGTTCGAGCAAAAACGGCTGATTTTCGACAAAAGAGATAACACCCCCCCATTACGTCATGCTTCAGAAATGTGGAAAATGGTCCGTTTTCAAATGTTTTATTTTTGAACGTCAGTTCACATTTGTAGGTGGATCATCAGTGTTAGAGCTAAAATTAGCATGTTTAAAGTGATTTTCATGCTTCCAGGGGCTCGGGAAGTGAAATAAATACCATTTGGAGGCATTTAATGTTCGAGCAAAAACGGCTGATTTTCGACAAAAGAGATAACACCCCCCCATTACGTCATGCTTCAGAAATGGTGGAAAATGGTCCGTTTTCAAATGTTTTATTTTTGAACGTCAGTTCACATTTGTAGGTGGATCGTCAGTGTTAGAGCTAAAATTAGCATGTTTAAAGTGATTTTCATGCTTCCAGGGGCCCAAAACACAAGATTAATGGAATGGTTAAAAGTGCATGAAAATGGCCAATTTACTCACTCTGAGTTCTCAAAAAGGGTTTCTTCACCCCGGGAAGTGAAATAAATACCATTTGGAGGCATTTAATGTTCGAGCAAAAACGGCTGATTTTCGACAAAAGAGATAACACCCCCCATTACGTCATGCTTCAGAAATGTGGAAAATGGTCCGTTTTCAAATGTTTTATTTTTGAACGTCAGTTCACATTTGTAGGTGGATCATCAGTGTTAGAGCTAAAATTAGCATGTTTAAAGTGATTTTCATGCTTCCAGGGGCTCGGGAAGTTAATTAAATACCATTTGGAGGCATTTAATGTTCGAGCAAAAACGGCTGATTTTCGACAAAAGAGATAACACCCCCCCATTACGTCATGCTTCAGAAATGTGGAAAATGGTCCGTTTTCAAATGTTTTATTTTTGAACGTCAGTTCACATTTGTAGGTGGATCATCAGTGTTAGAGCTAAAATTAGCATGTTTAAAGTGATTTTCATGCTTCCAGGGCCCTAAACACAAGATTAATGGAATGGTTAAAAGTGCATGAAAATGGCCAATTTACTCACTCTGAGTTCTCAAAAAGGGTTTCTTCACCCCGGGAAGTTAATTAAATACCATTTGGAGGCATTTAATGTTCGAGCAAAAACGGCTGATTTTCGACAAAAGAGATAACACCCCCCCATTACGTCATGCTTCAGAAAATGTGGAAAATGGTCCGTTTTCAAATGTTTTATTTTTGAACGTCAGTTCACATTTGTAGGTGGATCATCAGTGTTAGAGCTAAAATTAGCATGTTTAAAGTGATTTTCATGCTTCCAGGGGCTCGGGAAGTTAATTAAATACCATTTGGAGGCATTTAATGTTCGAGCAAAAACGGCTGATTTTCGACAAAAGAGATAACACCCCCCCATTACGTCATGCTTCAGAAATGTGGAAAATGGTCCGTTTTCAAATGTTTTATTTTTGAACGTCAGTTCACATTTGTAGGTGGATCATCAGTGTTAGAGCTAAAATTAGCATGTTTAAAGTGATTTTCATGCTTCCAGGGGCCCAAAACACAAGATTAATGGAATGGTTAAAAGTGCATGAAAATGGCCAATTTACTCACTCTGAGTTCTCAAAAAGGGTTTCTTCACCCCGGGAAGTGAAATAAATACCATTTGGAGGCATTTAATGTTCGAGCAAAAACGGCTGATTTTCGACAAAAGAGATAACACCCCCCCATTACGTCATGCTTCAGAAATGTGGAAAATGGTCCGTTTTCAAATGTTTTATTTTTGAACGTCAGTTCACATTTGTAGGTGGATCATCAGTGTTAGAGCTAAAATTAGCATGTTTAAAGTGATTTTCATGCTACCAGGGGCTCGGGAAGTTAATTAAATACCATTTGGAGGCATTTAATGTTCGAGCAAAAACGGCTGATTTTCGACAAAAGAGATAACACCCCCCCCATTACGTCATGCTTCAGAAATGTGGAAAATGGTCCGTTTTCAAATGTTTTATTTTTGAACGTCAGTTCACATTTGTAGGTGGATCATCTGTGTTAGAGCTAAAATTAGCATGTTTAAAGTGATTTTCATGCTTCCAGGGGCTCGGGAAGTTAATTAAATACCATTTGGAGGCTTTTAATGTTCGAGCAAAAACGGCTGATTTTCGACAAAAGAGATAACACCCCCCCATTACGTCATGCTTCAGAAATGTGGAAAATGGTCCGTTTTCAAATGTTTTATTTTTTGAACGTCAGTTCACATTTGTAGGTGGATCATCAGTGTTAGAGCTAAAATTAGCATGTTTAAAGTGATTTTCATGCTTCCAGGGGCTCGGGAAGTGAAATAAATACCATTTGGAGGCATTTAATGTTCGAGCAAAAACGGCTGATTTTCGACAAAAGAGATAACATCCCCCCATTACGTCATGCTTCAGAAATGTGGAAAATGGTCCGTTTTCAAATGTTTTATTTTTGAACGTCAGTTCACATTTGTAGGTGGATCATTAGTGTTAGAGCTAAAATTAGCATGTTTAAAGTGATTTTCATGCTTCCAGGGGCTCGGGAAGTTAATTAAATACCATTTGGAGGCATTTAATGTTCGAGCAAAAACGGCTGATTTTCGACAAAAGAGATAACACCCCCCCATTACGTCATGCTTCAGAAATGTGGAAAATGGTCCGTTTTCAAATGTTTTATTTTTGAACGTCATTCACATTTGTAGGTGGATCATCAGTGTTAGAGCTAAAATTAGCATGTTTAAAGTGATTTTCATGCTTCCAGGGGCCCAAAACACAAGATTTATGGAATGGTTAAAAGTGCATGAAAATGGCCAATTTACTCACTCTGAGTTCTCAAAAAGGGTTTCTTCACCCCGGGAAGTGAAATAAATACCATTTGGAGGCATTTAATGTTCGAGCAAAAACGGCTGATTTTCGACAAAAGAGATAACACCCCCCCATTACGTCATGCTTCAGAAATGTGGAAAATGG